>NW_017099425.1:0-151414 GCF_001412225.1 Nicrophorus vespilloides
AGCCAATATGTATTAATTATATAGAATATTTTGTTTTTTTTAGGTTTAATTTAAAAAAAAATAATAATGTATTGAATATTTTTTATAGACAGAAAAAAAGTGATGATGGATTAATGAAAATTGTAGAATAAATATTTGGTTTTCAGTCAATGAATACTTAAAATTATATATGGATATCTAATGTATCTATATAATAAATAGATTATTTAATAAATCAAATTTACTAATTGGATCAAAACCAAAAATCACAATACAAATTTAAATAATTTCAGCTCTTTTCTCTAAATTTGAAACTGAATATATATTTTATTATAAAAGTAGATTAAAATCTATAATGTTAGTAAAACTTTGTTAAATTGTTTAACGAATTGAATTATTTGTAGATTTCTAAATTAAGGTGATTAAATTTTGTTTTTGGTAAACGATGATTTGTTACAAGTCTTTGTTGTTTGTTATATAACCATAAGTATATAATGAGCCAATATGTATTAATTATATAGAATATTTTGTTTTTTTTAGGTTTAATTTAAAAAAAAAATAATAATGTATTGAATATTTTTTATAGACAGAAAAAAAGTGATGATGATTAATGAAAATTGTAGAATAATATTTGGATTTTAGTCAATGAATACTTAAAATTATATAATTAATGTATTATATAATAAACAGATTATTTAATAAATCAAATTTACTAATTGGATCAAAAAGAAAGATTAGAAAAAATAATCACGATACAAATCTACATAATTTCGTCTCTTTTCTCTAAATTTTAAACTAAATATATATTTTATTATAAAAGTTGATTACCGCATCTTCTAATAAAATCTATAATGTTAGTAAAACTTTGTTAAATTGTTTAACGAATTGAATTATTTTTAGATTCCTAAATTAAGGTGATTCAATTTTGTTTTTGGTAAACGATGATTTGTTACAAGTCTTTGTTGTTTGTTATATAACCATAAGTATATAATGAGTTAATATGTATTAATTATATAGAATATTTTGTTTTTTTATTGTTGTTGTTTTTTAAGTGGGGGAGGTATAACGATGGTCATTACGTGAATCCCTGAAGGGGAAACTGTTCGTCGTCAGATCCAGATACGGGCTGAATGTATGCTATTTGGATGTATCAATTATTGATCTTTTTTTTCTGTTCTGCAGGTTTGTTATTGTTGTCTGAATGGATATAACGATGTTCATTAAGTGCATTTCTGAGAGGGGGACTTCTCGTCGTTGTCGTCGTTCTCAACGTCGTCATCGTCGTCGTAGCCGACGTCTAGAGAAGAGAGGGTGGAAGGGGGTTGGTTTTTGTTGGCGAGGGAGCAGGCAGCACCTGTTCTGCCATTGGGGGGAACAAAGCGATCCGGCTACGAGCCAATGGAGGCGCTCGGTTTCTCTATATTAACGTTACGTGGCTTTTTGTTCGGTGTTTTGTCATTTTGTGTCTAGAACTTTGTCTCTGTGTGTGCATATGTATATGTATATATATACACTTACATATATAAATGTATACGTGTGTGAGTGGATGGATGGAGAGAGAGGGCCTCCTGCTTCATTGTGTCTGCCTTCTGGAGCGCGATAAGAATTAATTACGAGCCGCGATGGCGGATTTGTTCACCCGCTGATTCCCATTTTCCCATCTCAAAGATAATTTAATGCTTTTTCCCTTTTGACGCTGCTACCAACACAACAAACGCCACCGTAGAGCCGCCAACCTTTTTATTTTATTTGAACAACAATCCACGTCCAACTTTTGACGTTCCTCTCTTAACAATGACAGTTCTTTGTATCTCTTTCGCTAGCTACGCCATTTTCGTTCATAATTCCTCTTTACCAAAAGACTTTTGTTTATAATAAACCAATAGTAACTATAAACTTTTAAACAATTTAAATTTATGTATTCTTGTAATCAAACGAAGAAATTCAACTTCCTAAGATGTCACAAAAATTGACATAAAACTGCGAGAATAGATCATAGGTTACAAAATCGAGAAGATTGGGCAATGTTAAAACAGAACAAAAACAATATGATTCTCATGAAAACCATCCATCTTTTAGTTTACATTAACCTATACCAATTTAACCATCTAAGCTATAGATTCATTTTGTTGTCTTTGTAAGATACATTACTGTAATACATAATATTTCTTATTTTCCGGCTTTGCAAAACGTGACAAATCTTTAATTAATGTGAAAATTATTATTTCATATTTTAATTCAAAATTAATACAGTTTAACACAAGATTAATGCAAGATTAGCTAGTTACTACTAAAATCCAGATGACTAAAAAAATTAACATATAACTTTCTAAAACTTTGTAACAATACAAATTTGTACTTCAATTTAGTAATCATATTAAATTATCTTGATCGCTTGTACATTATTTCTATATTCATTTATATCTTAGTTCAAAATTAGTAAAGTTGATTAAATTTTCTAGAATTCTTGAACATTATTTATTTATTCATTATTCTTAGTTCAAAATTTGTAGAAATTTGTAGAGTTAGTACAATATTGGAAAGTAAATTTTCTGTATTTTGTATGAAATATAATACATCATTTATTCAAGTTGGTTAAAGAGCGTAAGATCATCAAGTATGTATTACCAAAATCCAGAAGACTAAAAGTTTTGGTATAAAATTTTGTAAGAATATTTCATCAAATGTAGGAAAAATATTTTTAGATTTTTTCCATAATTTCTTCAAAAAAAGAATACATATTATATATAATTGTTATTAATGAATTCAAGTATTAATTACCAAAATCCAGAAGATTATAGGTTGGATATTTGTACAAAGATTTGATCAGAAATAAGAAAAATATTAATATAATACGATGATTTTAATTTAGAAATGTATTCATTCAAAAACTCACTTTTATTAATGAATGCAAGATCATCAAGTATAAACTATCAAAATCAAGAAGACTAAAAGTTTCGACTTGCAACTTTTGAACATTCGATTATGAATAAGAAAAAAAATTTCTTATAAAATAATTGCACGGTATTAAAATACTGATTTCAATTTCATAATAAATATCTTCATCTTTTATACATTATTATTTAATACAGAATATAATCAAAATTGCTTGAAATATGTAATTGTAGATAGCTTACCAAGTCTCTTGGAGATTTCTGAGTTGTGCATCTTAGGATTCTCCTGAGCGATTTTTCGTCTCTGCAGTCTCGACCAAACCATGAACGCATTCATGGGTCTTTTGATATGATCCTCTTGTTTCTTTGCCATCCCTTGAGGAACGGACATCCCTTGGGGCATCCCGATACCGGCTCCACCCAGTGAAGCCATCCTCGAGAGCCCCTCGGCTGCACTGAAACCTCCGTCGCCCATCGTCGACCTACAAACAATAATATTAACAATTAAATCATAAAAATACATTATTCATTAAATAAGTTAAGCTTTTTGTAATAAATTATAGATTTTTTTTATCTTTATTAACAAATAGAGATATTTGCATTTTTGTCTGTTATTTAATCGACCTAATTTGAATAGACGATCAACAATTATTTGATGGATAATTTTGCAGTCGAATCACCATAAATCACGTCGAGCGTAAATCGTAAATTATGTACAACAAATATTAACAATCTCCACGTTCATTGTCGAATTTGAATCGTTCGCTATTGAATTCCTTGCGTAATAACGCAAACGCATTGTCTGCAACGGATTATAAAAGACGAATGAAAAAAAAATTACATATACACATGAGAGGATCAATATTGAATTCCCTCTAATTGCCACGTCAATCATAGTGGGTTTTTTATATGGCGTAATTCTGTAATTAGGTAAAAAAAAAACACAGTTTGTTTCCATTGTATAAACATGACAAAATAGTTTCTAAATTATCTAATTACAATAGAATATGATTGCTTTCCTATTGAAGATCAATTATTGATTATAAAATGATCACTGATATTTGTAGTTTTTTTAGTGTCTATATCGCAAGCCCGACAACCGAAAGACCGTCTATTGAAATCCCGACGTTCGAAATTCCGTCTGTATCAAAATCCTGACTATTAAAATCCCGACTACGTCAAAATCCCGACTACCATAATCCCGATGTCTGAAATCCCAACTATATCGAAATTCCGACTATGTCAAAATCCCGACTATATCGAAATCCCGACTACCATATAAATGTTATTGTAGAAATTTATAATAAAAGAAACTGTCGGGATTTCGATATAGTCGGGATTTTGATTGTCGGGATTATGATAGTCGGGATTTCGATACACTCGGGATAGACGGGATTTCGGTTGTCGGGCTTGCGATTGCCACCGGTTTTTTTATTATTGATTTATAAAAAAAGTTAAAGAAATGCGATTGGTCAAACATAGTTTCCAAATTATCAAATTACAATTGTATTATTTTGTAATTATTGGTTTTCTATAGAACCTATTTTTATGTAATTTACTATAGCTTTCTTTAAGTAATTATAAAATATACAATATACAACATGTACTTTTTTTTGTTATTGTCGGTTTAAAGAAATTATATAATTGAAAAAAACATGTCGAGAACAACTAAAGAAATACCATTAATTTGCATTGTACAAGAATGTCAAAATAGTTTCTAAATTATCTATTGAAAATTAAATATTTGTTATAAAATGATATCCAATTAATGCATATTGTAATATTTTGTATTCTTTTGTAACATACATTTACTTTTCCATTTTCAATCTGTAATTTTTTTATTGTTCATATCGATTTATAAAAAATTGTTACATCACTATTGTAATCAAATTATTAAAGTAATTTAACAAATAATGGAATGTTTTGGTAAGTCTATAATAATATGAAAATAAAAGCAATGGAATCAACAAATTGTTGATGAACTAAACGTAATGTTCAAACATTATCTTTAGACTTTCTAAATACACACACACATTTGAAATGATTAAAGCAAATATTCTCAGTTCTATTTTCGTATCACTACAAACCTATATGTAATGATAAAATTTGTTCAATTCCCTTAAAACGTAAGTACTGCAAATTGGTCAGAGTGACCCCCCAGATATTTTAAGATTTTCTAGAGCACTTTTCGGGTCAAAATGACCCAAATACGTTTTTTAAATATACCAAAACTGGGAATATCAGCAATTATGATATCCATTTTGCATTACACTAATAGTGTGAATGAAAAAAACAAAAAAAAACACTGATATTATATAATTATATGAGACTAAAGTAGGATGTTCAAAAAATTAATGATTTGTTCTTTTTCAATATTTTATATTGGGTCAAAATGACCTAATAGTTCTTATATTTCATTTATGTGTCTGTAGTTAATAAAACTGTTAACTGTTCTTCTTAATTTTGATAAAAGTATCAAATGCTAAAACACAACAGGAATCTTATAGTAAGTTGACAAATATTAACAATTTTGTTTAAAAAAATGTAAGTTATAAAAGTATTACAATGATTATAGTAAAAGTTATTGTATTAATATTAGTTATTAGTATTAATTATAATAGTTTTTTGTAGACTTTTACAGACTGAAGTTGTTGCTTCGTGAGGTTAATGATAGATTAGAAAAAAACGCTGACCCAACAGCGTTGAAGCCGTTTCATCGTGATAATTGAATGGAATTTGTTTGTTGTAATTGTAAGACAATAATTGCTGGTGTTTAAAAGGCTTTGTGAAGATTCCGTACTAAAACTCGCATCATCGAGTGGTGATCTTTTTTTTTTTGGAGCCTTTCTTCTCCGAACGTGCTTGAAAATAATTATGACTGCGATGATAATGAAGTGATTAGAGGCTTCTGCTGCTGCTGTTGCTGTTGCTACTAGCTAGTACAACACCTCATCTCCGTAGTTGAGAGGAGATAATTGAGCCGTGAGCGCCGCGATTTCAGATTACATCACAGCTGTTCTCATCTCGCTTCCACCGATCGTCCTCTTCATCCTCTTTCCATCCATGTTTGTTCTTGTAATCATGGGACTCGTTTGCTTTTCGTCAACAACTCGCGCGAACGCAACTCATTATTTTATTTATTTATTTTTTTTTGTGGCCTCAGGAAAAGTGTCAATAAATTTATCCAATTAGTTATCGAGTTTGAGTTGAAACATTTATTTATTCTAACAAATGCGTTGGAAAAGAGAGTTGGAAAATGTAGATGGGTTTGAAACGAGACCAGATCATTAAGATCTGCTAGATGTGATATTTACGATCGAGCGAAAACCGGAATTAGTGCCAACAAGAAAATATTTGCTGCGCGAAGAACGAGAGAGCTAAGAGGATTATGTTTATTATTACGTGAATGAATCCAACAGGACGGATTAAAGTTCGCTTTAAATTAAACAACGTCCACGCGCGGCCACCAATCATCAATAATTAAATGAACTGCTGCAACACAGATTTATTTTACAACAACTACAATCATTATTTTTGTAAACTCTCAAATTTTGATCAATGTTAACTTTAATTTATTAGAAATAACTTAGAAATAATAGATTGAAACTTCTTAAGGAAAACATAAATTATTGATTATACAAAATATTATTTCATTGTAAAATTGATTTAAGACCTGAAACTTTTTCGAATTCAACCAATTTAAATCGTTTTTATCTATAATTTATTAATTTTTAACTTCTAAATAATGGATTGAAACTTTTTAAGAAAAAAAATGTAATATTATTGATTATAAAAAAAGTTCAATTATAAAACTGAGTTTAATTTTACAACAAAAAAAATCGCCTAAATTTTAACTCCAATTACTTCTTCGTATCTATGCAATTAGAATCATCAAATCATTAAAATCAACTTTATTCAAATTATCGAAATTTTTCTATTCAAACTTATTTTCTAAATTTTTAATTAAAAGTTACCAATTTGATTTCAAATATGCTTGTTTTGTTATATTTTATAGAAAATTGGTAACTTTTAATTGAAATAATAGAAGAAAATTAAATTTGATTTTATCCCTATTTTTAATAAAGATTCAAATCATTTCTACATACTTTCTATTTCGTAAATAAGTTCTAAATAAACGCACGTGTCTGATAAATAATATTTCAGTAAATAACTTGTGTTATTCACTTTTTTTTTCTTGTAATTTAAAGACAGGAAAGGTTGAATACATAAAAATGTCTTAATAATATGCATGTAGGCTGTAATACTGTAATAACTTAGATGATTTCATATTGATTCCTGTCTATTTTCTCTTTGTTCGATTTATCAAAACATTTGTATTTAAGACATAAATTGACAATTTAAAGGTAAGTTTACTCAATATTTAAAATTTATAAGACATTACTTACGCATTTTATTTGGAAAAAAAAACGTTACATAATCACATAATATTTTTATTTTATGAATAAAAAATTGACTTTAAATCACTAATAATAATTTTCAATTAATCTTTAAATTTTAAGTTTCAAATTATAAAAAGATATTGAATGGAACTTCGCTATTAGCTTTCATTTTCTAATAAATACATTAATAGCTCGCATAGTGCGGCTTCAATCAATCCGGATTCACCGGAGTTTGAAAATTTCATTACATAGTAAATTTTAAATAAAAATTAGTTACGTTTCTTTTGGTGTTGTTTTTGTATGTACTTTCTCGATTAGTCCGGTTTCAAATAGAACAAAAATATAGTTCTATTACATTTAATTCAATCATTAAAGTACTAATAATATGTTAAGATTTCATAAATAATAAAGATATTACTAAAAATAATAAATCTTTCTGTTTTAATGCAATACATTTAAAATTTTATTGAAGCTAAGTAGAAATAATGGTCATTAGTTGTTTTTTTTTGTCATTTATATTAGTAACCGATAAATGTGTTTATTAACGTTGGTCGACTCGACTCACAATTTGCATAAGCTATAAATTTTGTTATTTTTTTCAATTACATTTTTTACTATTATTTATTAACAACATTTACATATCAAGTGTAAAAATAGATTTGCAATTGAAACGCTTGGTTAATCCAATCAATGTTTCTAACGTATTTGTTTCCTTTATGAGATGTACGAGTAAATTATTAATGTAGTACTAAAATTAACGTTAATTGGAGGGCTAAAGGTGATAGACTATTTAAATTATATTGGATTTACTATAAAAACTGAAAAGTTAATTTGATTACTTTAAGCTAATTAACACGCCAATTAATTTATATTAGTGTAAACCAGAGTTCGGCAACCTTTTTGGAGTAGAAGAAATTTCCTGTTTGGAAAAACCTTAACGAGTTAAATTCGTTCCAAAATTTCCGAATATTTACTAGTATAGTGGAACATATTCAAAAATACATATAATAAGTGTACACAAGTTTTAAAAATGAGGTAGAAATCCCACAATCCGGGAATTCTCTTCTCATTGTCACTCGTTATGCGAAACGTCGCACGTTAAGCGAGTAATTTCACAATTCATTTTACTCGTTAAGCAAAGTTCCACTGTATATATTTTTAGCTAAACCAAATTAGTCTTTGATACTTGACAAGTTAATAAAAGTAATACGTAGTTAAAAAAAAGACTGAACTAATTAAACTTACAAACCTCTTGTATAAAAAAAATCCATATTAATTAAAAACCCGAAATTCATTTTAATTATTAAATTAACGTAAAAAAAATTGATTAATTGCTTAATTAAATACGATGCAATTTTGCTGCTGCGTTTTTTTCTCCTTCGATTTTATCCGGCAATAAACATGTCAAATCTCAAATGACGTGTGAAACGTATATTTATTTTTATTTGTACGTGTTCGGGCCTTTTTTTTTTATTTCAGTCAGTGCGGTTTTTTGTTTATTAATAAATTAAACAATGCGACGCTAACCGCTTGTAATAACAACTGTTGTATTTACATTTCACTGCAAATTGATGCACGCTTTAATTTTTTTGCATCAAATGTATTTTTATGTTCGAATTTTTTAAATGTCAGCGTTGAAATATACACATTTTTTTTGATTTATTTTTGTTTTACTTTAATGATAATAATTTTTTTATTAAATTATTATTTATATAATAGATATATTTATAATAATTGTTAATTTTTATTACATATGGATATAAAATATTTACTATATTAGTAGGTAATTAGTAAGTATTAATTATAAATCTGTTTGTGCTTTATAAATTTTTTGGAAATGTATGCAATTTTAATATGTTTTTCTTTTTTTTAGCAAAATTATATAAACTTTTCTTTCAATCATTATCGTTAGGAACGTCGATTATTATTAACAAAAAAATGTTTTTATCAGAAAGAATTTTGTAAATGTTATGTTATGTAAGAAACTACAAAAAAAACATACATTTCTTTGAATGAAACCGTTACAGATCGACTTAATATCGTTTTTCTTTTTAAATAACTCAATTAGCTTACTAAAACAAATCCAAACTTTCGCGTATCTAATCTTAATTTCTAATTAGAAATTGACATTATTATGTTTGAAATTGTTCTTTTGTTAATTAGTCGTTTGAGTTTCACATTTTCTTTATAAAATTTATCCACGACACAAGTTCTTAACTTTTATAAAAGATTAGCTGTAAACTAATTATAAATTTGTTAAATAATAATTAAATATTGCATTTTTTATAAGTTAATTAAATTTTGATAATTATGCATTTAATCAATTTGAGTTTATTAAAATAAATTCAGTTAATTAATCTTTTTCAATTTTGTTTAATTTATTTATAATACATATTAATTTGCAATCAATTTAATATAGATTTAGAAGTAATTGAATTTACTAAATAATTAATATATAAAATTTGTATTTTCTTACATTATTTATCTTTTTTATCTTTTATAATTATAATAAACAGTTTAAGTAATTTATATAAAAAAAATGTTTGCTAATTAAATTTTGAGCTTAGTTCAAATTATGTATAACTTTTGTATCAGGAATTTTATGATTAGGTAATAATATTAATTAATTACTATATCACTTCAATATCAATTTAATACATATTAACTAATAATTAGCAATTCTTATACAAATTATGAATGAAAAATTAATATTAATAGGTAGTTTTTATTGAATAAATATGTAAATTTTAATTAAAATTACAAATTTGTTGAATTTACTTTAATTGTATTTCTTTAATATTCTTCATGTAATTTCATAAATATATTTGTTTTTATGTATAGAAACAATGTTACATTACTGAAATGTTAAACTAAATTATGTAATAAATAAATTAGATTATAAATTCAATATGTATATTTCTTCGTCATTAATTAAGTATGTGTTATTCTACTAGAATGGAATTGTGCAAATGTGTAAAAAATTTGCATTTCCCGCGTTAATTAAGTCTTTAGGCGTATGAATAATGCGTGGGGCATAAATCGCCGAATAATAAATGGGAAAACGACTCCATTAAACGTCAAATAATTCACGCCGTTTAATGGAGTCATCGAGAGCATTACGAAAAAAAAAACATAGAAGCAGAAAACCTGAGCGACGGAATCCGTCCGGTTGCATAAGCGTTACGTAATTTCGTGAATGGGCGAGTTCGAGTGGTCCGAGAAAAAAAAAAGGGGGAAACACCCCCGTTGCGGCGGTCTGAAAACACACACACACACACACTTGGATCCCCGGTCATTAAACAGCCCTAAATCTCGGGGGTCCGACGTGTCCGGGCGTTAATAACCCGCCCCCCTTGTAAAAGAAAATTTAATTAAAAGCCCTCGAATTTGTTCGAACCGTCGCTCTCTCTCTTTTCATCTTATATTAATTAATTGGGGGTTGGTTGATCTCATACCTAATGAAGTGGCCGTTGGTGGCCTGCCGATGTAGATCCAGATCAATTTTGAGGCCGTTTATTTACCACCGCACAGTAAAAAATCAAAGGACGAACGAAAAGAAACACTTAAAATAAATATTGTCAAGTAACTCGATCCCACTCGCGCGCACTGTTCTTGTTCCTCAATTCTGAATCGGTAAATCTTTCGCCCTGTATCGGCGATTGATTGCAGGTGAGACCCCCTGCGAGGGTGCGACCGGAAGGGTAAAAAAGAGCGTGCAAATAAAAATAATAACGTTGATGATGATGATCACGTTTCGCAAACGCTTCTTGCTTCTCAAATGTAAAATAATGTATAATGTGTGTATATGTGTTCACGATATAAAAGCGGAGGACTTTGTGTGTGTTTCGCAGGACCTCGAGGCAGAGGTCCTGGCCGGTTCTAGATACGCATGCGCGTCGTTGACCAATCGCGTCCTCCGATGGGCGGAGTCGCTCACCATTATTCCGATACGTTACGGTTCGAATGTCTCCTTCGCTCCGCCCACAAATTGTTATGTTAATTTTTTGTCTCTCCTTCTTTTGTACAGGTGTTTTTGAATCGAACGTTTTTCCCTTTTATATGCAGCAACACTTTTTGCTCCTCAACGCGCGAATATGTGTGTGTGTGTATATATATAAAGGGGAGGACAATTCCCCCCTATTTCCAACAATGAACGGTCGACTGTCCCCCCAAAACGGTCGCCATTCAACACCCCCCAGGCCGCGCCGCCACTGTGTGCGGACTCCGGCTATATGCAGGAAACCGAATATGCGATAATTTTCACACAAAATCACAATGGACTTGCACTATTATTACCATTACGTAATTCCTGCCGAAATGGTGGGAAGAAACGAAACAGAGACAGAATGGTGGAGAGAAAGAGAAGAGAATGGTGAATGTAGAAAAAAATAGAATAACCTAAACGAAAATTCAATTTGGCGTTTCGCTTCTCTTCTTTCGTTATATATTCCCGGCTAAAGCGCGTTAACCTTTTCAATTCTTTCATCCCGTTTTAATACTTTACACATCGATGATTTCCAATTTTAATTCAAAATGCACCGAGATTGCATTGCATTACAATAGACTTACATTTTGTTAAATAATACAACTATTACAGATTTGTTCACCATTCACTAAACATTCGTATGAAATTATAAAATATTAAAGAAAATTTCTGAGTTTTGTAAATTATTTGTTTTATGATAAAAACGCGATCAATTGTCAATTATACAATAAAATGTACGTATTTTTAATTAACGACACTGCAATCATAATGCAAGTATTAAAGAATTGGTTTCGTTTAAGAAAACAGTCACTAAATATTAGATATTATGTAGGTGCGTATTATATACGAGTAATTTCAAATATTAAAGAAAAAATTATATCTTTTAATTTGGATTTTTCTAATAAACAGTTTTTGTTCTAATATAGCTTACTATTATTTAATACCAAATTGGAAAAGTCACCCATTTCTCGCTTAACTATCGTAAATGTTTTGCCATATGTCAATAGAAGGATACTATACGTTTTTTTTAGTTGCAAAACATATGCTTTTGAAGTATTTTTCCAAATTAAATTGTAGCATTGACCAAAATTTATATATTTAATAAAATTCACTTATTTTTAATAAGACAATACATAGGACGCAAAATGAAAAAAAAAATGATTTTTTTTTTTGAAAATTTAAATTATCATTTATTAAATTTGATTACTTAATAATAATTTTTTTTATCACAATATCAAAATATTTCACATGAACATCAATATTGAAAATAACATATTTTTGTGTATACAAATATAATAAGCAGCAACATTTAAACTTGTTCTAAAAGAAATCTAAAAGTTAAACAATGGATTGGTGACTTTTTCAATTTAATGGTCAATTTAAATGGAAATTATTTATTGGAATAATCAAAATAAAAATACTTTGTAAACTCATATTTTTAAACCCATAAATTATTCCTGCATATTTAAATTGAAAATTATTTAAAATTAATGCCTTTTTCATCTATATAGATAAATTTACTGCAGTTAATAAATGCAATTTACTTTATAAATAATAGCCTGTATCTGTAACACATTGTAATTTATGATTCTTTCAATTTAAGCTCCTTTTAAGGTCTTGATTGCTCCCAATGCATATTTTATAACTTACATATTTACGATCTAATTTACCTTGGAAAAACTATAATTTTCCATTTTTTTTTCTAATAAATTATACAAATTTGTAATATTTATGAATGAAGGAAAAGTTATTTTTTTTTTATTTATTTTCCAATTTTCTATATTTTATTTCAAAGTTTTTCTAATTTAAGGTAATCTTTATATTTGCAGTTTAAAATACTTCTTTTGATGTTTTCGCTCGATTAGTTGTGTTATTTTTACACACTGCCATTCACGTGCAAAAGAACTATTGTCAATGGATTTGGTTTCAAAACCAAGGAATCGTATCTTATTTCCACCTCATTCTTAGAGAACAAAACTACAAGAGAGAGAAAAAAACTATTTTTATTTTCAATAGGCTACTTCCAAACAAAAATTTTCTGTGAAAAAAAAGGTGAATTTCATCTAGGATTATCCACATCCGACAAATTCAAATTATTATTAAATAAACAACAATTTTTTACCAAATTATACAAATAATTAATGCCAATTATTTGAACTAAAGCAATACCTCTTATAGTGCGGCTTCAATCAGTCCGGATTCTCTTTAATCCAGTTTGAAAATTTCAAGTTTTACTTCAGCATTTCCATTTTTTACTATTTACTTTCATAAGTTTTGAAATTACTCGATTAGTCCGGTTTCAAACAATGCGTTTTTCTCATTTAAATTTACTTACCGGAAATATACAGAAGTTGGTCAACCGGAAATGTAAGATAATCTCTTGATTTGATTGATCCTGTCTTCACCTAAATTACTGTAACAGTAAAAGTAAACATGATTATTATAAAACATAACATTTCTGCTTTTTTCTTTAAATCTAAATAATATATTTTTAAATTTTCTAAATGTATGATTACTGTTTGTACGTGTTACAGCAAAATAACGAGCTGTTCACAATGTCAAACAGTTAAAAATAATTGATTAGAAACGAGGTAAATACATACAATTTACTATACAAATGCAAACGGAAAGCGTGAATTATTCGACGCTCAAAAAATGACTGTAATAATTACGAAAAAAAAACGGAAATAAATCATCAATTTGAATAGAAAAAAAACTAAATGAATAACAAACAGAGATTTTTAAACGAGATTATTAGATTCATAGTAATAAGTGTTAAGCATTTTTTTCTATTAATCAATTTGAAATGAAAGTAAATGCTACAAATGTTTTGTATTATTTCAAGAATAAGGAGTTTTTCATTAATTATACTTATTTTTAACTCTCATTAATTTACAGTTAAATTTAATGAATATTTCGGTAATTCAATGTTAAACTATAAAATTGTTTTCTTTGATTAACAAGAACAGAAAACATTTTTAACAGTTTTTCTTATTAACTATTGATATTTACCTTAATAATATTTATTAATTTCTGTTTCTTTACAATATACAATTGTATATGTATATATTTCACGGTGCTGTTTTCTTTGCAAGTGTATATTTGCACTAAAAGAGACTTAAAAATGTCTACTAAAACAAATCTAGTATCAAAAATCAGTCGCATTTGTAAATGCAATTTTTTATTCATTACAATATCTTATCTATTAACTTTCATTCATTCAGGTTAAAATAAACACTGCGTCTTTATTATACGCATTTAAAATGGTTAAATTTAATGTAGAATTTATATTTACTATAGATTTAAAAACTGTCAAAAGGTTTAGTAACTGTCAAATCTACTTTGTGAAGATACTAAGGCTTGTTATTTGGTTGATATGGATACAATAAGGTTACTAGTAATATCATGAAGTTGCTAAGGAACTTTACGTCTTTATTATTTTATTATATGTCATATGTGTTCTAAAGTTAACTTTAAAGCTGTCAACTTTCATTCATTAACATTCAAGTGAAAACTACGTCTTTATTAGTGTATTATACTTATTTAAAATGGTTAAATTCCCTATAGAATTTATATTTACCATGTATCACTAAAGCCAACTTTAAGACTGTCAACTAGTTTCAACTTGTCACATATACTTCAAGAGAATTATACTTGTTATGTGGTTACTATGGATATACTTAGGTTACTAACCACATGTGAAATGAAGTAATTACGTATTTCTCAACTACAAATCATCAACATTATAATTCTATTGTTGACATGTGTTTACTAATTATGTCGGGTTATTGCTTAAGCATTAAGCTAAAGCTAAAGTCATGTAGTTACTATAAACTTATGAATATTACTAATAAATTTGGGTATTAAATGAAGAAACCCGCCTTCAGTAGTAACACTGAAATCATGTCATTGCTAAAGATATCTTAAGATTTCTATTAAAAGTATGAAGTTAGTAAAGCTAATTAGACCTTAATATTACTACTTAAGTTAAGTTACTACGGTTTCTAAGGATGTTCTACTTATGTCAATAGATCTCCTATGTAATTACTAGATGTCTTTTAATAGTGATACTCTGGGGAAACTACAAACTTGACTCAATTGATTCTTAGACAATATTACTATTGTTGTGATACAGTTGCTATGGTGTACTCAAACTTATTACTTTTTCTGGTAGCTAGATTTATTTTTAACTAAGTTCGAAATTAAGTTAACAAGTTTATTACAAAAAATTTAAATCTTCATAGTAGTATATATACTATAAGTCACATAGTAACTAATTGTTGGTAAAAGTAAGTTTATTTTTTATTTTACTGGAAATTTCTCGCATTAATATTTGTTTACTTATTTGCATTTAATTTATATTAAGTTGGGCAACAATTTTAAAATTAAATGTTTTTATGATTTGTTTCTGTACTAATTAAATTTAATATATAAATTTGTAAACGAATTGAGCAAAAGTTTCGAGTAAATTACTTTTAACAAATTGCTATTTTTGGTTAGGGTTGAATTTTATGTTTATTGGAGTACTTAAAACCATTTTGTGTGAATGTGAAATCTGGGTATTACCTTTATTGGTCAATAAACGGTCTTTTATTGCCGAGGATTTGTCTTTATTCCTTTAGACCCACCAATAAAACGTGCAAAAAAAAAATCCCGTTGTCTAATCCACCGCAAAATTCGCAAATTCGAACGAAAGAAGAAAAAAACCCTCATCCGTCGTAATCCTCAAAGCGATCCCGCGACATGCAGATCACCCGAACCTCCGGATTTGGCACGCAACGGACCCGGGTGTCCTAGCAACAACATAAAGCCATTGTTCTGATGCTGTGCAGGTGTCCGAATCAATAGCACCTGGTTGTAAACCAGCCTTGCAGAGATGAATATAAGAAGAGAGACAGAAATACAACTACAACAAAAAAGAACGTAAAGTAGGAGAATTCGTCTTGACCAGACATCCAGTCGCCTGCCTCCGCATGTTTACTGCGCAATCATCCCCAAAACGAGGACTAATCATAAATGAAAGATCCTCCGGTTTGTTTCTTCTCCTTCAGAACCTTCATTCTTTCCGGATCGTGCGGCCATTGTCGAGAGGAAAAGGACGAGCCTTCTGGACGTACACAATGCGAATTTTTCGCACATTTACACCGCAATAATGGAGATCCAAATTTTTTAATCGATCGCATGCAAATCGTCCTTTTTATCCTTCACAAAGGAAGCGCACACAATAATAATAATAAAAAGAGGTAATGCCTATGTGAAAAGGGACACACGGAATAATAACAAATAATGGTGATGAGGAGGTGGTGGTTCTTAAATAAAAAAAGAAGGGGGACGAGACGTATTTGCATAGGGGGTATTATTATTCAATCTCTGCTGGATTTAATAATTACCCTATAATATTTGTATTATGATGATAATGACGGCGTGGTTGACTATTCAACGGCCATAAACCGGGCACGCTTCGGCTCCTATGCAAATTGCATTAGATCACTTCTGCAACAACAAAAAAATCGAGAGGAGAAGAAGGAGTCTCCGCTTTGGCAAGGGCGAGAGCCCCACTTACGCTATGGATTTATTGTATCGAACTGCATTATGTCCTGCACAAGTGCCATTTATTATGTGGAAAAGAGTGTAACAACCTCAATGTGATTCGAGATGAATGGAGAGTACATGAATATATTTAAATATAAAAAAAATGTGCAAACATTATTCACCGAATTATTATATAAAACTTAATTTATATTGTATTAATTCAACTTAGCAACGATTTTTCTTGGAATTTCATTTCATAACTATTTTTTGTCACAAGATTGTTTAATAAAATTTGATAGTTTTTGTAAATTTAAAAATATGCTTTAATCCAATGGTCGGCAATCTTTTTGGAGTCAAGAGTCATTTTCTATTTGTTTAATATATAATTTTGAGAGCCGCACGTAGTGAAAACCAGTAGATTCAATAGATTGCGGAAAGAGCCGCAATGATTCATTCAATGAGCCGCAGTAGCTCCGGAGCCACAAGTTGATGACTTTTGATCCAATAAATAAGGAAAGATGATTTGAAAGATTAATTCTTCGTAATATAATAAATACCTAAATTAGAGCAAATAAAACATTGTGAATTAATTCATAACTACAAAAAAAAATTATTGATGTTTTTTTCATAATTTCAAAGTTCAAAGTTAACCATAAATCCAGAAGATGGCGATATACGATATGATATACAAAAAAGGCTTAAATTTGATTAGCTGCTATATTATGAATGAATTTTTATATAACTAAGTTTGTACAAATATAATTCTTATTATTGAAGGTATTAGAATCTTCTTGAAAGTATTTTTTTTTCTATTTCATTTAGCAATTAAAATTTTAATTATACAAATGAATCGTTGATTGCTGAAATCACAACAATATTGGAAGATTTTAAAATTAAAAGTTAAATTATTTTCAATATTTTCCTTTTAATTATTATCACATCAAAATTTGAAGAATGTTTAGTTTTTATGACAATAAAAACGTCTTTAAAGATAACATTTTCGATCCAATTTACTAATAAGAATGTTGCTAATTTTAGGAAATGATCAAAATGAATGTCGGTAATAAAGTAAAATATGTATACACTAAAAAGTATATAAAATTGCAATAAAAATGATGTAAATAAAATAAATTAATTTTGAACATTGACAAATGGTTAACGTAAACGAAAATTAAAGTGATTATATAATTTAATGCCGGTAAATGTAATTGGATATATTAACATAACATAATTGCAGCACCTGCAGAACGTCCGAGTTCTCGATTTCAAATGTGAATCCTTTGCGTTCGATTTGAATTATCGAACATCTGAGAAGTCACCCGAAAATCAGATAACAAATTACAAAATGAAACGATGCGTATCTTATATAACCAGAATGTATATTAAAAAAAAAATGTATACGCGACGCGATTAATTAATCATCTCTTGCAGGATGAAAGGGGTTAAAAACCGCAAAACGACGATCACAAAGAGGGATGATTAATTTGCATCGATGGCAACTTATTTAAAGCCCTTTCAACCCCATGTAGCATTTTGTTAGTTTTTTCTCTATTATTCCTGCATCCGCATATTTGTTTTATATGCATTCATCCCCTTCTGGCCGCAAGAAGTGGTCGGAACGAAAATGATGATAATGATTGTAATAATCAGTAAAAAATAACATGTAATTTTTCATTTTCGTCCGGATATTGTATAATTTCGGTTTGCACAAAAGGGAGTCACAAAGGATGGCCGTGCCCCGTCTTATGGGGAGGGGGGTTTTGTTGAAATTAATGGTTCAGCATATGTACGGTGTATGCACGCTTGTCTCGCTTAATGGCATTACAGGACGAGTAAGGAAGGGGACCGAGGACGACGACGACGAGAGAAGGATACAGTCGAAAGGACGAGACGACAAAGTGACTTTTTTCTTGTGAAAAATTCACAACGCGTGGCCGTCGCCTCACAATCGAATTATTCACACGATATTTACTTCGTAAAGAGTTGAGAAAAGGACGAATTACCGCGATGAATTGGAGGCACACGGTGCGTCGAGATTCGTATTTGGATTGAATACGGAATTAATGGATGTTTTGATCCTTGCAAGAGGATTTTTTTAAGGGTACATAATTATGCATGCATCTTGAAATTTACATTAATCCGTAAGACCAATACATCTATTAAACACTTATGTAATACACACAAAACATCATTATTACACAAATTAGGTTTCTAAAAGATTTTTAACTTTACATTCACAAACTTTCAATTTAAAGTTTTACATAATCTATTTACAAATAAATTCTTTATATTAATCTTTTTGAATTATTTTATTAATTAAAATATTTTATACATTATATAAAAACTGAAATTTAGATAAAACATTGATGTGATGTGAAAAATTGGAGAATTCTTTACAAAAAACTTGCAACAACAAATTATTAATCAAATAAACTAATATGTTTTTTGATCAATAAAGTCAATATGAAAATTCACTATTTGAAAACTGAAAATTGAAGAAATCTTTATAAAAACTTGAAAAAACAAAATATTATATTTCATAATCAACTAAACTAATATAATTTTTTTTCGATTAATCCAGATTCACTGTAGAAAAATTCAAAAAATACATGTTCTGACGCACTATTTGACAATTGAAACTCATATAGTCTCAATAATAAAAAAACTACAGTTAATAGAAATAGTAACGCTTCTTTTATGATATTTAATAGCAAATATTAATGATTTTACAAAAAATAAATACTTAAAACAATATGAAAAGAATATGAATGAAAATTTTAAAATAAATTATTAAACTACAAGAGAAATTTCATGTAAATATAAATAAATATTAAGAAACTAATTAACGGTTTTCAAGCATAAATATAAATACAAAACATTTACACGTTTTGAAAAAAAGGAAAAAAATATCTATTATTTTATATACTTAAGATTTTTTCTTTCATAATTATTAAATATTTACAACACATTAAATAATTATAGAGAAATATGTGAAAGAAACATTACTAATTTCGGTATTAAATAAGTGACGTAATGACGTAATCTGGTGGTTTAGCGAAATATAGGTATTAAGATTTTTGGAAAATGATTAGTTATAACAATGCATAATAATTAAAATTGTTATTATAAATATCAGATTTATGAATGGATGAGATATAATAATGTATTGTGTATTGGAGACTGTTGTGTAACGGTTTTGATTGAATAGAAAGGCCTTTAGTATAGGGGAGATGAGCGGATCAACAGTAAACACCTCGAATACGTATATAATTGGTTGCGCAAATGGTCAAGTTTTTCGCAAATCGGCTTAATTAAGTAATACTCGTAGCGGCGACGAACGTGTAAAAGGGTTTTTCGTTGTAATAGGGTTAAATAGGGCCTAAGTTGGCTGCCCGCTGTGTGCAGTTTTTGCAAAACCGCAGAACAGAGGTAATCCCGAACATCGGAGGAAAAGCATGCACCGAAGTACATCTGTCCGGCTTCCAGAATCGGCTTAATTAAGAAACGGCTGATCCTCGTGCATGTTTGTTTGCATTGAATACCAGATCTTCTCTCTACTATTTATATATATATATGTTTTTTTTCTGTTCTTTTCTTTGAATTCTAGGATTGCCCAATGCGTGTGAAATCCTATTAGTCTCGGGTTGGAAATGGATCCACCCCAAATCGATACAATTATTATTTATTTTCGATTAAACATCAAAGGACCCTCAGGAGGTTTACGTTATTCCTTTCCACGTATATTCACCTCCGTGTTTTCTTCTGCAATCGTCCGGATTCCATGCATTGGAGCACATCTGATAAGCAATTTAAAGATCAAGAATCCCTCCGGTGAAGCACCATTCTTTTTCGCAACCATCGGGCAGGAAGCGGTCTCGTTGATATTTGATTTCGGGCTGCTGCGATTACGATCAGATTCAGATTCTGTGTTCGGGCAGAAGAGAGAGTGAGATTCCCCCTTTTTCCGGGTCAGCCGGACGTCGCGCGAGAAGGACTTCCACAAAAGGACTTCGTCCTTCTCTTCTCCACCTCAAGGAAGCTTATGCATGCATTTCGTTGCTATTGTGAGTGAGGTCTTCTATTTTTTTTTTCTGGTCCAGCCTCGGGGGTCAAATCCATGTCAGGAATGTTTGGCTAACAGTGGCTACTTCACGGTGGGACGAAGAAAAGGTGAAAAACCACCCTCCGTCATCTCGCCGAGATCCAGATGGCACCTGGACATCTCTGCACGGTCCCCTTCGTTTTTTCCCCTCGCGTGAGAGACATTATTTCACCGCACTTTATTACACGTTAAACTCATCTCGGGTTCAATAAGTTTAATTAAACGTTACGAACGGAGAGGATGGTGAGGAAGGTACATGGAGACAAACGGGGTCCTTAAAATCTAACAAATCTTTCTGGACTTTCTAAACCGTGAGAAACTAGCATTAATCTACAAAAAAAAATAGAACTAGTTTAATATAAAACAAAATATACTAATTGAAACTGTATACAATTTATATAAAATTTTATCATGCACATGAATCATGTATTTTTTTATAATAAATAATATTTTTATTATGCAAAAAAATTAGGTTGCAATTATTTTCTGATTGTTTTCAAATGATTTAGATATTTAGTTTAATTTTTTAATTATTTTAAATGTAGTTATTATAAAAATAAAAAATCATTAATAAATGTAGAAAAAATATCAAAACATTTCCAATTTAGTACTAAATAAGTAAAATTAAATAGTATATAATAAAATTTAAAGTTTTAATTTTAAAAATAAATAAAAAAATGAAGATTTTTGACTTTTTTTTTCTTTACAGTAATACTAAATGTATAACCCATTTAACTAACATAAAGTATACATTACATAGGTTTTTATTAATCATAAATATATTAAGTAAAAGGTCAATGAAAAAATAATTTTCAATTGATGAATAAAATCAGTTGAAATGGAAAATTATAATAATCGTTATTTCTAATTTATTACTTAATTAGTATTTTATGCAGTAAATTAGCTTAAGAAAGGTATTATAATGACCTTAATTAAAATTTCCAGGTGTACTTAAGAAAACTTAAGAAAACCAACATAAATTATTTAATAAGTCATATGACTAATATTTCAATGCAAGTTTTAATAATAATAATTTGTACATTCTACTATTCAATTTATAATTATTTATCACCAATTTAAATACTGTTTTCAAGATATTTTGTTTTACTAACTCTAAGATATCAATTATCTAATACATAGTTGAGTTTTGATCAACCCGGATTCACTACAATCCGGTTTGTAAATTTACAAAACTAAATTTGAGTAATTGAGTAAAATAAAAAAATTCACATAGTCCGGTTTAAATAAAAATAAATTCTTAAATAAATTTATACAAAATTATTTTTTTTTTGTACATGATCGATTTTTCGCTTTAATACAGTCATATCTTTTATTGTGCGGTTTGAAAGTCCTCAAATATTCCGGTTTCAAACAGTCCGGGCTATTGGCAAAAACGATTATCCGGACTATGCGAGAAATGTGAGGTATTTCTCGCATAGTTCGGCTTATATCAGTCCGGATTCATTACAGTCCGGTTTGAAAATATATTCTAAAATAAACTTACACAAAATTATTATTTTTCTTGTACATGATCGATTATTCGCTTTTATATTGTCATATCTTTTATTTGAAAGTCCTCAAATATTCCGGTTTCAAACAGTCCGGACTATAGGCGAAACCGATTATCCGGACTATGCGAAAAATGTTAGGTATTTCTCGCATAGTGCGGATTATATCAGTCCAGATTCATTACAGTCCGGTTTGAAAATAAATTCTAAAATAAATTTACACAAAATTATTATTTTCTTTGTACATGATCGATTTTTCGCTTTTATACTGTCATATCTTTTATTGTGCGGTTTGAAAGTCCTCAAATATTCCGGTTTCAAACAGTCCGGGCTATTGGCAAAACCGATTATCCGGACTATACGAGAAATGTGAAGTATTTCTCGTATAGTTTAATCAGTTCGGATTTATTACAGACCGGTTTGAAAATATTCAAAACAAAAGGAATAATATAGAAATATATTCTAAAAAAAATAGTACACAAAATTATTATTTTTGTACATACATGATCGATTTTTCCCTTTATTTTGTTAGTCTATGTCACTTTTCGAGCGTTTTGAAAAACCACGAAAGACTTTCCCGTTAATTAATTAAATATTAATTATCATCAGATTTGTGTGTTGATCAGGAATATCTTAAAAAATTGAAATATTTTACTATAATATTTCAACTAAACTAAGTTTCTGTATCTTCTCTTGATAAGTATAATTGCTTTCCTATATACACTATATATATATAAGCAATTTTTTTGACAAACAATCCGTTATGAAATATGTCCTTTTTTTTTCAATCGTTGTTCTCCTTTTGTTGCAGCTGCTTCCAGATCGAAGCAAGCAGAAGTAGAATAAAGCAGATGAAACACACGTATGACATGCGAAGTGACCCATTTCAAAAAAAAAATCCTCCTCATCCGTTTCTGGAAGTGAGATCAAGAGAGAATAGATGAATGAAAGAAGAGAGCGCAATCTTATTATTATTATTTTCTCTCCTCTTTATATCCTATGCAGTTCGAGAACTCTCTCCTCTCCTGTTCGAATCGCATCTCTTTTCTCGAAATCCCTTCGTGTAATCCCCATTGAATGAATATCAAATTAATTTTTTACACATTAGGGGTGAACTGCCCCCAAGGGAACTGTTACACTTCTTTTTTTGTGTGCTTCTTCCGTCTATTATTATTAGCTTTGTCCCTTTCTCCGTTGCAAGTTTTGACCTACTTTGTGCGACTTGTTTGTCGAAACCCTTAAGAATAACGCGCAGAAAGAGAGAGAGTGAAGTAACAACAAAAAAAATAATATGATAAGATTACAATGGGATTCTGTTCTGTGACAGAAGTAGAAAAGGTGGACGACTGTGTTATTCAAATACGGCGTAGCTAATTATCTTAACTAATTTAAATTTACTCTTGGATTATGCTAATGTTACAACATTTCGTATAACTATACAAGGAATGATTACTTCCGGTTCTTACAAGAGTACTATAGCATTAGGTTAACAATAGTTAACACCTTCTAATATTTTGTAAAATTTAAATAATTAATTATTTTTAATTGACTAATTAATTAAATAATGTTAAAAATTATAATAATAATAGATTATTTTAATTAATTTCTAATTTCACATTGATATTTTTTACAGCAATTACTGAAATCGGATTGTTTGAAACTGGACTAATCGAGGACTTTAAAACTTGTCAGTGAAAAAAAGATCATTCTGTTTACTCTTTTTATAATTAACTATATTTTAATTGACAAAATGTAAAAATTTGACAGTGAAAAAAAGATCATTCTGTTTACTATTTTTATAATTAACTATATTTTAATTGACAAAATGTATCAAATAAAAATAGTTTGTTCTGTAAGTTTTAAACTGGTCTATAGTATATTTTATAAGCACTACGGATGGGTCAGAGTGACCCATAATTTTTTAAGCAATAACTCCCATATGAGTGTAATCGGA
This sequence comes from Nicrophorus vespilloides, assembly GCF_001412225.1. Classification (NCBI taxonomy): domain Eukaryota; kingdom Metazoa; phylum Arthropoda; class Insecta; order Coleoptera; family Silphidae; genus Nicrophorus; species Nicrophorus vespilloides. The sequence goes on from NW_017099425.1 coordinate 24,355, forward strand.
CTGTTTGACACTGGACTAATCGAGGACTTTATAACTTGAAAGTGAAAAAAAGATCATTCTGTTTACTATTTTTATAATTAACTATATTTTAATTGACAAAATGTATGAATTAAAAATACTTTGTTCTGTAAGTTTTAATAGTATAATCTGTAAGCACTACGGATGGGTCAGAGTGACCCACCCGGTATTTGTTGTAACTATTCTAGTATATTCTATTACACTTTTCAGTAGGAGCGAAGTAGTCTCAGCAAGAAATACTTATTTTCGGGTCAAATTGACCTATAGACGACAAATACGTTCTTAAAATATCATCAATATTTGGAATAAATTTGGTTTCCCATGTAATTTCATTATTTTCGTTAAATGTAACTAATTGAACAATGTTTACAAATATTTCTTTAATTTAATAATAATATAAGCAAATAATATAAAATTCTGTGCAAATAAAAAAGCCTTTTTTTTTTTTCAAATATGATTCAACAAAGCTCTTTTATTGCGAGAGTTAATCTCTTCTTAAGTTGCTCTTGTATGTATTTTTTTTTTGTACTTTTATGTGCACAAAATATAAAATCGATACAATTTTACTTTGCATTCGCGTGCGTCGGTTTATAAAAAAAAAGAGAAGAAATGAAAGAAGAAAAGAGGAAAAACAGAAAAGGTAAATCTGAATGCACATGAGAAACGACGACGGAGGGTGGTTTGGCATTATTATGATTATATTTCTGCTGCAACAATGTGTATATATATATACGAGTACATATACATGCTCGTATCTTACGAAAGGAGATTTCTATTTACAGAATACTGGCTTAACTGAAAAAAGCTCTTTTCGATATACACACACATTTATATATATATAAATCGAGTGTATGTGGAGTATTGTATTGTGCTTCCTCTGTATGTATATACATATACGTGTGTATGTGTATATATATTTGTACCAAAAAAGGCATTATGTGTGTGGAAGTAGGCTTGAAAAATCCGATTTCCTCCCTACAAAACCACCCTCACAACTACAGCACATTGTTACGTGTGCACAATATAATATACTGCTCTCTACTCTACTCGCTCTCCTCCTGTTATATACTCTTTTTTTTGTTGCTGTTGTTGTTATTCTTGTTGGTGCCTCTCACATACATTATTTCTTCCTCGCTGCGAAAACGCAATATCGCCGAACGCAACTTTTCGGGTATATTGATATTTATTCTTCCTTACATCCTTCGAATATTAATTTTAAATTCAACTCGAAAAATAGGGCACTTTTGAAGTGCTTTTCGAGCAGTTCTTCCTGTCAGTACAATTCAATTAAATAAAAGTAATTAACCGTTATAAAGGGCTATTGACCATAGGTTTTTTCTCACTCACATAATTTATTTAAAAAAATGTATCTTTTTACGTTCACAATAAAAAATATTTATTGAACAAAAATAAATGAAAATACACAAATTTGATGAGTTTATAAAAAAAAGAGTGCAAAAAATAATAATTATAATTATAATTTTTTAGAATCATTTTTTAGAAAGTAAAATTAATAAATAATTTATAAATACTGTAAGAATTGGTCAACGTATAGTTTAAATTAGCAAAATTTATTAATTTATCAACTATTTTATACAGAAAATATTTTATTTTGGTAACAGATGATAAACTTAATGATTTAATTAAAAATTATTTTAATTAGTGTAGAGAGTAAAGTTTTTTAACACCAATTTTATAATTATATGCACATTTTTATCGACAATTTTACTAAATAATTGAATATAATAAACAAAAAGTTTTATTTAATTTATTAATTTTTATATAGACGAAATATTTCTATGTGATTTTTACGTATTTTTAATAAATTGTTTACATAATTTTTCAATTATTTTATAAAGAAAACGTATTTGGTACACAAATAAATAAATTGTAAGGTTTAAAATGTTGGCATTTCTATACAAAGTTTATAGAAAGAGTTATTATATAACAGTTTTACTCAACTTCAGATTTAGTAAAGTTTAGTTGTAAAAACTCATAGTGATTCAATTGGGTTTTCACTATTAATTTCAAATTCAATAATTTCTAAATAACTTAAAGTAACTAGTAAATATTAAATATAAATTCAAGAAGTTCTCTATCAAAAACTAATAGTGTTAAACTTCTAAATGTATTTCAATGGTACATTTAAATATATACAATATTATTTACATAATTATGTTTACCTCTGTAATGTTATGTAAATGGCGATTAATTTGTTTTCTATAGATCAAGTGTGGATGATCCATCTTAAATTGATGCTCTGACTTCAGCAAGGTTCTATAAAACCCTCTCATTTTTCAGCAACCAATTATATTTGCTAAATCGTTATTAATGATAAATAAAGATTATGTAACAAATACTGAGAACTTAAGACTTTTCAAGTATTGTTAAACATCTTTCTGTATATTTAAATAATTACTTTCTTTAAAATGAATGATTATAAAATTTCAAGTATGTATCATTAATTTGTAATGTGAATAGATAAAACATTTACAAAACATTATATAATAAATAAAGAAATAAAAAAAGTTTATGTATAAAATTTGACATTGATTTTTGGCAAAGTTTATTCCAGTTGATTACTATTTGTTTTCTCTCCAAATATTACTTGATTTTTATCAATGATTATTAAAGGTTATATAACAGATACTTATTAGATAGATAACATATAAAAGTTATTATATAATAAACTAGGATTTTTATGAATGAAATCAGACACTAAATTGTAACAAACCTATTAATAACCAATTTTTGCTATAAATCTTATCTTATACGATTAAAAATATATAATAAAATCTAATAGTATTATTTTTAGAAATTCTCAAGGATTGGAGATTTGTACAAAAAAATTCTTCATCTAAGAAAAGTTTCAACTTTTACCTAAAATCAATGATTAGTTGCATTTATTAATCATTATATAATAAACTATGATCAAAATATGATGCTTCATCACATTTATCAAAATTTATGCATCAATTTTTTTTATTTCAAAACCTTTATTGAAAGAAAAATTAAACTTTATATAACAAATACTTTCACAAATTTTCTTAATGTAAAGAAATGTCTATATTTGATACAATTTCTCAAAATCAATGATTAGGAAGCATTCAATAGATTTGAAATATTATATAATAAACTAAAATTGCGATCAGGATGAGATTGAATCAGACGAGTTTCCCATAGGATATTTGAGTTGTTGTATTATATTTTTCTTTTTGGCAAACGTAAAAATGCAGAGCAATATAAAGGTAGTAACAAGAAGATGACTTCATTGTTAATAATGTTATGGTATGCATCCGTTGAATGGGTCTCATAGAATTTAGCTGACGGTCTCGATGTTTACGTCCCATTTCTGTGCTGCAGTTCTTTATAGATCAGCTGTAAATCAAAACGCGATCGCTTATTGCATTGCTGATATATTTATGATGTAACCATGTGGGGCATGCGGTGTTACGGTTATTTGGTGTCATCGTAAATATCGCATTGATCTTGTTCCCCCATCGAGAGTCGCGAAGGTCCCGTAACGTTTTTAACATCCAGACATCTCAATCCGGCCCATTAACACCACATTTGGAATCTTGCCGATTGCACAATGGGCGCATAAATCGTGCATCGGGAATACAAAAAAAAAACACCCATATTGTGTATGGTTGTAGTACGCCCAGGCACCTCTTTTCTTCTTGTCGGGTATTCCTGGATCACGATACAGTTTTTTTTTTGCGCTCCTAATGAACAAAAAGGAGAAAGTCATGAATGCTTGGGACCATTGTGTTTTTGCCTCTATTTCATTTTCTGGTTTCGGAAAGGGGTTTGGACCAATTTCATATTCATTTGGGGTGGGTACTACCCCCATGAATTTATGATTTCCCGTGGCTCCGAAACCCATAAACCGAGCATCGCGGACAATATGTAACAAATCGGGAATTAACATAACAGTGTGATCGATACGTATTGGAATGGTATTGACGTGCCCCACGGACGGAGTGACAGAACGACTGTTTGGCGAATATAAAAAAAAGGGGTTTTGTTGGTAGGCGTGCCACCCCTGAAAACCATCCAGAACATACGTACATTTACATCTTTATAGATTCGAAACGAATTACCGTTTTTGACTTTGTCCGATTAAATATTAAATATTCATGAAATCACTCCCCGGAACCTAAGAGGAAAGCCCTCCGGTACTTGTATCGATTACCGGTTAATTCCAATCGATTTCACTCTCCATTTGAATATCGAGATGACAATAAATGGAATCGATGAACGCGCATAATAATGATGAGCACAATACCAGAAATGGAGATGCACGAAATTCGGACAAAAAGGAATATAAATAAAGAGAGTGAGTGAGTGAAAGAGAGAGAGAGAGAGGACGGTTTCTGTAATCCAATATTTTATTTTGCGTTTCCTCATCGAATATGCACGGATTCTTTATTGGAAAACGCTTTCCGCACCATTTGCATCCGAATCGGGAGGACGAAAATCAAACAATCGTCGGAACAATTGCAGATCATTTGAATACTGGAAATCCCTTTGTGCGATTTACTGTTTTTTTTGCTTCTTCTGTCATTCCAAACGATGGGCCCAAATCGGGTGACATAAATATAAGATAATTCCCAATCGGATTGATTTCAAACGGATTTTTTCGAACCTATCACTTCTTCCAATAAGTTACATACGTTTCAATTCAATTCACAATAACTCAAATACTCGTTATATCGAGTAATGTTATTTGATATTTTCAAGGTAAATTTACATTTGAATACTGTTAACTGTTACAACAGACAATAAAACTTTGTTGTTGGTTTAATGATAAATTCTCTCTAGAAATTTACAAAAAGCACAAGAAATATTTTCAAAATGTTTCAGATTTTCTTTAATTATTTATTTTAATTTTTTTATGTACTCTATTAGAAAATTATATAAATTCAAATAGCTTATGTAGAAAATTTGATACAGACTTTTAGCAAAGTTTGATTCAATTGATTACATTTAGTTTTTCACACAAATTGTCCTGATTTAAGAGATGTTCTAAACATAATACAATAGTTAAATCACTTAATCTTTAATTTTAGTTAAGTTAATTAAAGATTAAGAGATTTCAATTATATAATGTTTTTTTTAGCATTATCAATGGATACAATATTTCAAAGTATAAATAGAAATATATGAAATCAAGCACTAACTTTTAGCAAACTTATTTTGTATCTAATTTGTGCATAGACAAGACAAGATCATTCCAAACGATGGGCGCAAATCGTGTAACATAAATATAATATGATTCTCAATCGGATTGATTTCAAACGGATTTTTTCGAACCTATCACTTCTTCCAATAAGTTACATACGTTCCAATTCAATTCACAATAAGAGTCCCAATCGTTATATCGAGTAATGTTATTTGATACTTTCAAGGTATTTACATTTGAATACTGTTAACTGTTACAAAAAACAATAATACTGATGAAATTTCTTAACTTTGCTATTGGTTTAATGATAAATTCTCTAGAAATTTACAAAAAGCACAAGAAATATTTTCAAAATGTATCAGATTTTCTTTAATTATTTATTTTAAATTTTTTATGTAATATATTAGAAAATTATATAAATTCAAATAAACTTATGTATAAAATTTGATACTGACTTTTCGCTAGGTTTGATCAAATTGATTACATTTAGTTTTTCAATGATTGTTACACAAATTGACCTGATTTAAGAGAAGTTCTAAACATAATACAATAGCAAAATCACTTAATCTTTGATTTTAATTAAATTAATCAAAGATTAAGAGATTTCAATTAAATAATGTTCTTTATTGCATTATTAATAGATACAATATTTCAAAGTATAAATAGAAATATATGAAATCAAGCACTAACTTTTAGCAAACTTGTTATGTATGTAGTTTTTGCATAGACAAGACAAGATCATTCCAAACGATGGGCGCAAATCGTGTAACATAAATATAAGATGATTCCCAATCGGATTGATTTCAAACGGATTTTTTCGAACCTATCACTTCTTCCAATAAGTTACATACGTTTCAATTCAATTCACAATAAGAGCCCCAATCGTTATATCGAGTAATGTTATTTGATATTTTCAAGGTAAATTCACATTTGAATAAAAACTGTTACAAAAATAATAATAACAATAAAATGTCTTAGCATCAGTTATTTAAAGAAAAACAATAAAATTTGATGACATTTTTCGTATTTTTTCAAAATTAATTATAGACTTATGACTTTTTGCTTAATTTTTATTATTGATTTTAAGGAAATATTAAATATCTTGATTTCTTCATAGAAATTACTTTGAGAAAAAAGTTATTATAAAATTTCATGTAACTTTATTATATTATGTATTAGAATTAAAAAAAAGCCTCAGTTCTTTGAATTAAAGAAAATCGGGGTAAATTACACCAAAATGGGGGTAAAAGTGATTTCTTAAGGGAAATGAGGACGTTTAGCAATCAAAATTCTATATAACCATAAGAAAAGATTGAAATTCAAACATCCCCCATCGGTCATAGTGAGGTAATGCGGTCGTAAATGAGTATATTTTGGTACAATAGTTAAAAAAAAGTTCTTCAATCCTGAATTAAATATGGGATCAATGTAACAAGCAATAGAATCTGAAAAATTAAGAGATTACTGATTACTTATAAGAATTTGTAATCGCTAGAAATACATTTCAGATTTGATTAACACCTGCATTGTATTGTATAATATGATTATCACAGCTATGAGAAATGTCAATCAATTAAGTAGTTTTTTACAATTATCAACCTAGAGATGATTCACAGAGTTTTGTAAAACAAAAATTGCATAAGTAAACTGATTTAAAACACAACTTTATTTTTTTGTATATAGATTTTGTAGTAGTTTTAATTGGTTTTCTGCATTAAAGGAAATCGTGGTAATTTACACCAAAATAATCGGCGTAAATGAGTATATTCTAGGGTAATCAGAGATTGCTGAAGACTTATAAGAATTGAAAACTAAACTTCTGCTATGAAACATGTGAATTAAGTAGTTTTCTAAAATTATAAATTATCAACCTAGAGATGATTCACGAAGTTTTATAAAATAAAAATTGAATTAATAAACTGAATTGAAGTACAACTTTTTTTTTGTATATAGATTTTGTAGTAGTTTTAATTGTAAATTGGTTTTCTGAATTAAAGGAAATTGGGGTAGATTACACAAAAATCGGCATAAATAAGTATATTTTGGGGTAATAGATAAACAAAAATTTACACAGCCATTAATTGATGGTACTTCCATATGGAATCAATGTAACAAGCTATAAAATCCGAAAAATTCAGATATTGCTGATTACTTACAAGAATTGAAAACCAAACTTCTGCTATGAAACATGTGAATTAAGTAGTTTTCTACAATTTTCAACCTAAAGATGATTCACGGAGTTTTGTAAAACAAAAATTACATCAGCAAACTGAATTGAATAACAACCTTATTTTTTTGTATATAGATTTTGTAGCAGTTTTAATTGTAAATTGGTTTTCTGAATTAAAGAAAATCGGCGTAAATTACACCAAAATCGACGTAAATAAGTATATTTTGGGGTAATAGATAAACAATTAGTTACCCAGCCATGAATTAATGGTACTTACATATGGAATCAATCCGCTATAAAATCCGAAAAATTCAGATAATGCTGGTTACTTGTAAGAATTGAAAACTAAACTTCTGCTATGAGACATGTGAATTAAGTAGATTTCTACAATTATAAACCTAGAGATGAATCACGGAGTTTTATAAAAAAAATTGCATCAGTAAACTGAATTGAATCACAACTTTATTTTTTTTGTATATAGATTTTGTAGCAGTTTTAATTGTAAATTGGTTTTCTGCATTGGTAAACTTTGTATTTACACCGTGTTTTGGAGTTTCTTGTTTGGTCGGGAGCGACAGGAGATGATTATGTATTAGGATTGCAGATTGAAGTTTGTTTTGGCGACGATTTGAGTCGGGGTGTCTGGTTTTAGATTAGCGAAGTGAATGGGCGAGTAAATAGACATTAATTAAAAATGAGTGAAATCGATTTAGTCGCCACCGCCGCAACCACCCCCAACGCTGCAAAAAAAAAAACAACTTGCGAGGAAACGAAATACCGTAGATTTAATTACACACGCACAGACGGCGGCGAGCGAAAATTAAACATTGAAAATCGAGTAAATCCATCCCCCAATCTTCATCTCCTATACACCGCATTATTTATTTTTGCATCTTCCCATCCATTCTCTCACCCTCGCCAAATTTTTTTTTATCGGTGGTTTATTTCGTGCAGTCTGCATGTGATCGGACATGTCATTGCAATGTGGGTAGTCCCGACGGGGTTCCGCGTGCTAATGACCGTCATCAGGGTTGGTGCGCGTCACCAGCAGTAGGATTTACTTCCTTTCTTCGACTCTCCTCACTCCTTTTTAGCATATGTACACATGCACAGAAGCCGAAGAGAGTGTGTTGGAGGCGGCGGGGGGAGTGAGAGTGAGAGAGTCTTCGGATAATGGGGGAGGTGGATTTTTATACCAAGTGGATTTGTATATGCTCAATGGGGTAGGGTAAACACGAGACGGGGGTGTCGGGAAAATCATCAGGAGAGATTTGTTTGTTTATTGTCTTCTAACTGCTGATGATGTGTGGGTAAAGAGATTATGCCTGCTTTGTTCGGTGCAGGATTTTGCAGGGGGCGCGTGCATCCATCCACTGAGGCGCGCCACCCCTCGTCACCAGCAGAAAATATAAAATAAATAAAAACACCCAATTCACGCAAATTGAAAGCACTTAGCAATCTTCTCCAATTAATTTCAAGCGCCCCCGATCCGAATCCCCAGACGAAATCCAATAAGCTTATGTCATCTAAATAGCTTCAGTTTTTACCAAGTAAGAAAAAAAAAAGTTATTTATAATAGAAATTTGCATTGAAAATAGTCAAAATAATTCAAAGCCATACAGTTATTACGTTAAACTTGTAAAACTAACAATAAAATCAAAATATTTAAGGAAAATTAAAATTTAAGAGAATCTCCTTTGATTTTGCTAAAACAAATATAGTTCTGTTTTATCGAAACGTGAAATTAATTGTTAATATTTTCTTATATTTATTAAAAATTTCCATACTTTCAATTTACTCTTATTTCTTTTTATAGTTTGCAAGCTATTTTTTAATGAAAATTTAATCTGTATGGTTTTCTTATAACTAAAATTAGACACACGTATTAACGTAAGTATTTTTTGATTTAGTATGAAAGATTTCTTAGATTTAGTATACTGTAGTTTTGGTGGAAAATAATTAAAATTTCTAGAATTTTTATACAATAGTTTATAAAAAAAAGTTGTGAAAAACATAAATAATTGTAAAAGAGAAAAAAATTCCATTTATTTTGTTAATTTAATGAATTTCGAATTATTTTTTTGTAAATCTATGTGGTTTCAATAGAAAATAAAATAATTTCAGAAAGAAATTGAAGAAAATATAAAATTTTAAAAATTACAAACTTAAAGATATAAAAGTTTTTTTTTTTCATAACATTTGTACGAAAGTTATGAAAAGAAAACAGCAAAGAATGAAATTATGAAAAATTGGGTTTTCAAATATTTTCTTGTAAACTTTTGTGGTTTCCGTTGAAATTAAAGTAATGTTACGTAATTTCAGTAAAAAAAGTGTTAACTATATAATTTTTGTAAGAATATAAAAAAAAATATTGAATTTATTTCATTCTTAAATTTGTGCAGTATAAATTGAGATGAAATTATGGTGAATGAATTTATGATTCGATCTGATAGAGATAAAAGATACATTAATAAGACTTAAAACACGAAGGAGCAATATATGCAAATAAACCTGTAAAAATATTTTTTCGTCCAACAAAAGCAATTAATACTCGTCGTTTTTTTCACGAACGGTTTTATTACAGATTTGTACGATAATAAAGTAACCACAATAACCGTAAAGAAAAAAAAAGAAGAAATATAAACGGGATTAAAAATTGCCTCTATTCTAAGAAAGAGAACAGGATTCCAAAGCAAGACAAATTAGCGTAGTTTACGGGTCCTTAAAAAAGAAATCCTAAAATGATATATAACAAAAAAAAAATATAGAAAAAGGATCGAGGGAAGTGCGAAGCCATTAAAAGAAATAGATTCAAGTTATGCGAATTAGCATTTGATGATGATGATGATGATTCAGGGGATGGAAATGTAAATGGAATTGATCTTTGGGTGGGTTGTGTTGTCTATTCTATTTTTACGTTTGTTGTTTGCGTGTTGTTTCCTTCCCCTCTCGAGATTTCGATTCCTATATTATCTCATGCCAATCCACGTTTCTTTCTTTCTTTACGTTTTTTTCTCTCTCTCTTCGTCGTCGTCGTTCAGTTTCTTTCCTTTTTTAGATTCTTTCAATTCGATTTTGATTTCGAGTCCGGCGGTCCGAGGTTTGATATATTTCAATCAAACCGGCTGTCGCAAACAATGATCAAGCAGGAAAAAAAGCACTCTCCTCCTCGGCCGGACGGGCCGGTCAATAATAGCTTCATTGGCTGCTGCCATTCACTGCTAATGCACTCACTCACTCCAGAAGAGAGGATAGCTCTTCTTCTCTCGGACTGCTGCACCTGCACGACGTCGTCCATCGTCCATCTCTGGTGAAGTTGGATGGAAGAGGAGGAGGATGGTGGACGGCGGAAAGGAGGAAACCGATGCGATGCGCCTTCTCATCCTATCAATATATTTGTCCGACGTCCGAGCTCCCTTTTGTTGCTCCCTCCGAATAGACGTAGATTGATAATATCTACTGCTGCTTTCCTTTTTATCTTTTTCCTCTTTCAAGAGTTAGTAGCATATGCTTTTTATACACACACACATAACCAGTGAGAAGAGAGTATATATGCATCAAAAGAGTAAGGATTGAACAAATATCCTTCGACCATTCATCAACCGAAACCAGATCAATTAGGAATGAGGAACTCGGAAATTGCAAGCGCATTAAGTGCCCAGCAAATTAAACCACTACCAGAAGCAAAACAACCTCAGCAACTGTCCAATAAAAGAATAATTCAATAGTATAAACTTAAGTAAACCACTTAGAGATTTCTTCAAATTACACGAAAAATCAAGATATAAGAATGATTTCACGTCTTAAGAAACTCACATTATTCTTAACACGAGCACTTTAAGGTTAAAATAAGCAATTGCGACTTACCAGTGTTATTCAGCTTTGATCGATGCTTTTAAATCACTTTTTAATATAGAATACTTTAATATTTTATTATTTCAGTATTTACAGAACACGTATCAATGCACAAAATTAATTGTAAAATCTTATTACTTTCCATAAATATTTGTCTGTCAAAACTTTTTTTTATGGTTATGCAACCATATTGTAACATCAATTGTCAAAATTTATCCACTGTAATATTATACAAAACGAATACAAAGTATTATTTAAATTGAAAACTACAGTAAATTCATAATTAAATTACAAAATATAATATTAATATATAATTAAATTTTGTATTTGACAGAAATGCGCGACATCTATCATTGATGTATGTATTACTGAAATAAAAATTATTTAATTTAAAAAAAATTGTAGTTTTATTCAAATCATTATAACTAATTAAATATATTTCATATAATTTGAGTAATTAGGTAATTTTGAAGAAAATATTCCACAACATTTCTTAATTTAAAATGCTACTGTTAAGGTTTGTAAATTTAAATGTTTTTACATTATTGAAAAATTGCAGAAAAACTAATATTAACTACAGCAAATAAAATCTATGTTGTGAGTTTATGCATGATACATTTATGAATTAATATTAAAATTATAAACAACATTAATTGTATAATAAATAACCGATGGAAATCGAAAGCCCGACAACCATAATTCCGACTATATCAAAATCCCGACTATATTAAAATCCCGACAACCATAACACGACTGTATCAAAATCCCGACTATATCGAAAATATCTACAATAACATTTTTAAATTATTCTGAAGCGTAGTTGCTTTTAAAATGTTATTAATAATTAACAACAACAATTAATAATCTAATAGTATTTGAGATTATTTCATATTCTTAAAGTTTATTATGAATAAGTCAACAAAATTAAATAAATTAATAAATTACTCTTATTAATAATAAAAATGTAGCACATGGTGACTTCGCTCCGAAATAATTTAAAAATTATATTGTAGATATAGTCGGGATTTTGATATAATCGGAATTATGATTGTCGTGATTTCGATACAGTCTGGATTTCGATTGACGGGATTTCGGTTGTCGGGCTTTCGATATAGACCCATAAAAAACATGCAAAGGGCTTTTATTTATTAATTATTTTTTATTCTATTTACAAATAGATTTTAAACTAATGTATTTAGTATTAACTTTGAAATGATAGACTTAACTCTTTGTTACCTGAACGTTGTTAAAATAAAAAAAAAACATTTTATTTGGTTTTCCTACAATTTTTTTATTAAATTTCAGCAATATTTTCATTGAAAAAAAGTATGTGGAACTTTTTGGTAAAGTAAGGCAACAATTAACACAATTTTTCATTTCGTTATAACATAAACAAAATAACTTATACAGAATTGACAAGTTTTATTTGAATGTAGCTTTATACTCTCTTGATTACATTAAAGTACCAACAAGTATTTAGGTACTTGTAAGTACTTGGTACTTTACTTGTAAGTACTTGTAGGAAAGTACCGTCAGTCGCCAAAGGGTTAAAGAACATCAAGAAGATGATAATTAAATTTGAGTTAGTTTAAGCAATATTCTTGTATACTTTTATTAAATAAAGATTATATAAGGTTTGTACAATTGCATTGCAAATAAAAATTTTTTTTGGATTTCTTTTAAAACACATTAAAATTAAATTACCTACAATTTTTTATTAAATTTCAGCAATATTTTCAATGAAAAAAAAGTATGTGGAAGTTTTTGGTAAAGTGAGGTAATTTTAAGTTTAAATCGTAGAATAAATGAATTATAGGAATTTAGATTACAAGAACGAATCAATTTTCATATATATATTTAGTAACGATTTATATAATTTTTCATTTTGTTACATAAAGAAAATAACTTATACAGAATTGACAAGTTTTACTTGAATATAGCTTTATACTCTCTTGATTACCTTAAAGTACCAACAAGTATTTAGGTACTTGTAAGTACTTGGTACTTTACTTGTAAGTAAGTACCGTTAGTCGCCAAAGGGTCAAAGAACATCAAGAAGATGATGATTAAATTTGAGTTAGTTTAAGCAATATACTTTTATTAAATAAAGATTATATAAGGTTTGTACAATTGCATTGTAAATAAAGTTGAAAGGTTTGAATGTTAGGTATGGAGTTTAGGTTGTCAAAATAGTGGTTGCCTTCTCTATGATTATGGTAATAGAATAATTTTGCATGATTTATATTTGGCCGTGTATTTATTTTGTCCTTGAGTGCTGTGTGTAAGTAGAAGATTATGAAAATGAGATGTTCGTGTGTGTGTGTGTATGTGAGTGACTTGGGTGGTGGTGTTATTGTGAGCTTGAGGCTCGAAGTAAGTAATGCGGTTGGTGTTATGAATAAATTACGCGACGAATTCCGGTCCAATTTTATGTACCTGAAAAATGGCCTGGAATATTCATGCAAATATAATCGTTATATTCTTACGTCTTCTTTTGTGTCTGGCACTGCGACACGTATATATGTATATGTATATGAAGAGTGAGGGAGAGAGGGTGAAGAGGATGTGGATGAGGAGGAGGAAAGGCACAGGAGCGAATGCAGCCGACACGGGAATAAGGGCCTTCTGGTGGTAGAGCGTAAGGTGCAGTCCGGAGGGCCGAAGGTGGTCCCATTGTCGGAGTAATGCCCTATTCTCTAATGCCACACACACAAGCGGCCCATTGTCACGGCGAAAAGACCATATGACAATGTATTATATCGGCCATTCAGACGGACCATTCAATCCGCACACTGCCACAGTTTTATTCTATTCACACTGTTTTCGCACAACAATGGTGTTCGCCTCGCTAAAATATACACGCGTTGCGAATGCCGAAAGGTTTTCCAAAAACCTATTGTGAAGGACCGCGGCGGCAACAGGAACGGCAACGACGCTGCCTGCAACCAGCCCAAAACTCCAGTCCTTTTTCCACCATTCACAAAATCCAAACCAATCCGACGACAACCTCTTTTTCCATAAACACCCAGCAGAAATTCCACCTACTTTTTTTCTCTGTGTGTTATTGTGCAACACTTGCAGGAAAATAGGAAGTGCACATACGCATATTCCCTGCTACCACTCGCCCACCCACGATTACAACAATGGAACAGCAGCTTGTATACTTCATACACCTTTCATCTGCAAACCGTGCTCAAAATATAAATATGCTACGAAACAACTCTTCTCAACATTATTTACAAGGACAGACTTTGAAAACGACAATAAAACTTACCATCAAAACCAATGACCACTTCAAATTGAACAGAATTTTTTTCTACTTATACACTTTTTCTTTGCAAATAATATTTAAAATTTAAATATGCTAACACAACTGAACAAAATTTACTAGAACCTACCCAAAATCATCAAATATAAGTTTAATCCATTTCTATATACTTATTCACTTTTGATCTACAATTTTGATGCTAAATATATAAATAATACAAGAAACAAGTTTAATAAACATAAAATAATTTACCATCAAAACCAATGATAACTTCTAATTGGACAATATTTTTTCATTTTCAAATAATGTTTAAAATTTAAATATGCTAACAAAACTGAACAAAATTTACCAGGACCTACGCAAAATCATCAAATATAAGTATATTCCATTTCTATATACTTATTCACTTTTGATCTACAATTTTGATGCTAAATATATAAATAATACAAGAAACAAGTTTAATGAACAAAAAATAACTTACCATCAAAACCAATGATATCTTCAAATTGGACAATATTTTTTCATTTTCAAATAATGTTTAAAATTTAAATATGATAACACAACTGTACAAATTGTACCTACCCAAAATCATCAAATATAAGTATATTCCATTTCTATGTACTTATACACTTTTGATCAACAATTTTGATGCTAAATATATAAATAATACAAAAAACAAATAATGAACAAAAAATAACTTTCCATCAAAACCAATGATAACTTCAAATTGAACAATATTTTTTCATTTTCAAATAACGTTTAAAATTTAAATATGCTAACACAACTAAACAAAATTTACCAGGACCTACGCAAA
The DNA here is from genome assembly GCF_001412225.1 of Nicrophorus vespilloides. Lineage (NCBI taxonomy): Eukaryota > Metazoa > Arthropoda > Insecta > Coleoptera > Silphidae > Nicrophorus > Nicrophorus vespilloides. Next base: position 39,665 of record NW_017099425.1, read on the forward strand.
ATCATCAAATATAAGTATATTCCATTTCTATATACTTTTTCACTTTTGATCTACAATTTTGATGCTAAATATATAAATAATACAAGAAACAAGTTTAATAAACAAAAAATAACTTACCATCAAAACGAATGATAACTTCAAATTGAACAATATTTTTTTCATTTTCAAATAATGTTTAAAATTTAAATATGCCAACACAACTGAACAAAATTTACTAGAACCTACCCAAAATCATCAAATATAAGTATAATCCATTTCTATATACTTATTCACATTTGATCTACAATTTTGATGCTAAATATATAAATATTACAAGAAACAAGTTTAATGAACAAAAAATAACTTTCCATCAAAACCAATGATAACTTCAAATTGGTCAATATTTTTTCATTTTCAAATAATGTTTAAAATTTAAATATGATAACACAACTGAACAAATTGTACCTACCCAAAATCATTAAATATAAGTATATTCCATTTCTATATACTTATTCACTTTTGATCTACAATTTTGATGCTAAATATATAAATAATACAAGAAACAAGTTTAATGAACAAAAAATAACTTACCATCAAAACCAATGATAACTTCAAATTGGACAATATTTTTTTCATTTTCAAATAACGTTTAAAATTTAAATATGCTGACATAACTGAACAAAATTTACTAGAACAGATTTTGAAAACTACTATCAAAATTGAACAATTTAACGTTCAAAATCATGTTTCACATTCCAAATTGTAATTAAGTTCATTTCTTTCAGTCAATATCTTTTAAATTCTATATAATGTAAAATCATAAATATAATCTACTTTTGTTTTTAACATGTTTTTTTGTAATAATAGTTTTTCATTCAAGGATTTAAGCTTGAAAAACTCTGTATGAAATGAGAATTGTTCATACATTTCTGAAATTAGTTTTAGATTTCGCAACTTTTTTTTTACAAATAGTTGATCATTAGAAGGAATCAAATCATATGAACTTGAACAATGAAATATTTTTTTTTATAAGATTATGTAATGATTATAAATACTTAATTCAATTTCGTATAGTAATTTAAGTAAATAGAATGATTGAATAGATGATCCATTTGTTGTAGAGCTTCCAGATTCTCTTCACTAATTTGATAATTTGATTGTATCTATATGTTTTATTTGTCTGTTGTAATAAACGTTGATATTGTTATTATTATATAATTTTAGTATTTTCATTAGTATAATTAATTAACGTTTGAAAAAGGTTTTAAAAACAATAAATAGATTCGAAAGGTAAAAAGCGTTTTTGTTATTATAATGTTCTCTGGTTTTGGTTTCGTATTTGCTTTTATTTCAGTTTCCGACACCCCAGAAATTCCTGGGTCCGAGACTCATGGGGCCAAGCTGTCTGGAAAGCCGCGTTCTTTCTCATCGGACGGGTTTTCTCTCCACAGCCGACACGATTCTGACCTCCAAAACGCTGGACCAGAAGGTTCCAAATGGTCTGCGACCCCCAAACCGAATCAATCATATTTAATGTGACGTGACAGTAAGCATGGGTACTTTGTCTATTGTAATCTGCCCATTGTTGCTGCCCCGTTCGGACTAACCGGTGCTCTTTTAACACCGAAAAAAAAAAGGTAATACTAATAATAATAATGATAATAAAAATTCATTCCGTCCTCCACCTATACAAGTTTCATCTCATTCTTTCATATACATATTTTTTGTTTTGTTTCCCTTTCCACCATTCTTTCCTCTCTCGCCCTTTCATACGAATCATAAAATAGTGTATAACTCGTTATGTTGCTAATTGTGCATTGTGCGCGAGGGCTTTACATGCTTCATTATTGCATGAATGGAGATTTGATTCGTTCCGATGCGATCCTTTATTACATTTACCTCTCACAGCAAAGTTGGTACAAATTTTTGTTCGTCCTTTAGAAAAAAAAACCTCCCTTCGATCACCGATCAAAATTTAATTAAAAAAAAAAGGATAATAACAATAATCAAGTTGCCCGATTCCCGTCACAGATCAATTCCTTCGACCCCGAAAGAGGAAACTCTGGAGAGTAGACCCTTTTTTCTCTTTTCTTCCGCATCGCGAAAAGAAAGGAGAGGAAAAATATAAACGGAAGGAACTGCTTTCTTCTAATTTCATCTCATTGTCCTTTCAGAGCAGGTAAACTGAACTGTTTTTTTTTTTGGGGGTCTGGGAATGGAGCATTTCGTTCAACCGATTTTCAAGACTTTTCGTTCGTTCCGAATGCGGAGGGCGAGCGAGCGAGGTGATGTCGCAGCAGGGATTTAGTAGGACATTCTCAGGTGTCTTGAGGGTCCTTTCCAATTCTGGATTCCCCGTCGCCGTCCGGTCTGGGCTCGAAACCCATAATTTTATGCACTTTCAGTAAAGAAGAAAAAAATAAAGGAAGAAAAACACATTGAGGTGTGGCCATTCAGTCGATGCACGCAGCTTTTGACTCTCCTAGAAACCACTTGATTTATACACATTGAAAAGGAGAAAAATCAGTCTCAATGAAATTCAAGAAGAATGGAACCATAATGCAGCGTATTACTAAATCTTAGCTTTTGAATACTTCTCTTGTTATTACAACTCGCTACATTTCTCACAGGACCTCATCTCTATACACTTTGGTCATACTTATCTTGATTATACCAACATTTTTGATACCCAAAAGTACATTAAAATAAAGCATTTTCATTCACTTTCTCATAAGATATAGTTTACAAAACTTATCATTTTTTTTTAATGATTATACAAAATTTGAAAAACCAATATTCATTTAAATATTCAAATAATAAGTAATAAGTAAATTAGACAAACGTTGGAAACTTTAATTCTTATAAATATTGATTATAAATAAGATTTCGAGAAGTTAATGTTATATTTTTTTATTAATTCATAAAAAAATATTCGAAATTATGTAAATATTAACAAAGAATATTCAGATTTCAGCAGGTAAAGCAGAAAATCTTTTATAAATTAAATAAAATTAATAAAAAATATATTTAAAAAAAAATATTAAAAATTTATTTGGATTTAAAAAAATATATATATTAATTATGTAAATATGATTGAAGAATATTCAGATTTCATCAGGGAAACCAAAAAAAGCACAACAATAAATATGAATTCAAGTAAAACCCATCTGCTTAACATTGTTTCGTTTTTCAAAAAAATCCACCTCCACTAATTTTGTTTTCTCTATTTCTATTACACCCATGATTTCAATATCAAAAAATGATAAAGTCCATAAAATACATTTGATAATGTCTTGTATCCAGTTTTCAGTTCTGTCGTTGTCGTGTCTTTAAGCATTAGATGAGATTTCTGTTTACATTATTTATATGCACGCATCCAGTTGGTATTTTTTTTTTGTAAATTCCCGGTCGCATTGTGCTTGTAAAGGAAGTGGAGGAGGCGAAGAACATATAGAGAGAGAAAAGAGAAGATAGAAAGAGGGTCATCTCACTGACAAATTGAACCCGAAACAGGTTACAACGTTCCAAGACTCATGTACAATATTATTACAAAATGGATCGAGTAATGTATGCGCATATATTTCACCCCACACTTTCATTTCGAACCGCTCACTTTTATTATCTTTCTTGTTCTTTATCTCTCTCTCTCTGTCTTTCTCTCTTCTTAGATATGTTGGGAATGAGAAACTTTAAGAAAAGGGATGATAATATCTTTTTGATCCGACTTAAACATTGCTTTAATTGATGTTTTCATTATGATTTGATAACTTATAATTATCATCTTTAGAATATTAACTATGTCAGTAGATAAAAAGTTACAAAAAAATTATTAGAAACTTTTAATTGGATTTTATAACATTTTTATTAAATCATCAATTTGATTCAAATAAAGCATTTTTTTTTTAATTCCTTGATTAATTTTATGAAATTGTGAAAGCTTCAATCAGTCCGGATTTACAATTACAAAATGTTATAATAAACTAAATAGAAAATGGCAAATAATTGATAAATTTTGAAAATATTTCAACAAATTTGAGAATAAGTAAAGAAAATTAACATTTTTCTGAAAATTTTGAAATATTTAGGACAAAAATTGAAATGATTTTTTTTGTGAATCAATGACAATTACTTTGGTTTTCTATACGATTAAACTTCTTGGAATGGTATGGAATGGTAACAACTATTACTACACAAATGATGGAGGTGTAAACAGTCTTTATTGTAGAACAGAAACCATTTGAGAATCGCACAATTCGAACGTAACCAAAGTCCTTATAAACATTCTTTCAATCCGTCGCTCTCAATTTTCGTTCATACAAAACTTTTGTCAACAAATTCGAAATCCCCCACGTTCGATTGTTTCCTCGTACCGAAAGTCTCAACTTTCATTCAAGGTTTCCATGCAACTTTTGTCGAGCGCGAAAGAAAAGAAAAGAAAAAAGCGCCCTTTCTCCCTCCCGAAAAGACCTTGTATCCTCCATTTTACCCATTGTCGCCGAGTTAAATGCGTAAACAGTTTTTATGTAAATTTTGGTTAAATAGTTTTACGAGGCCTGGGCCACTCTTCATTCATTCATTCATGAATTGGCCGAAGGTTGGTTGTGTCGACGTACAATGGAACTATTGTCGGATAATTTCGGAAAAGGCGTCGCCTTCGCTACCTTTCCATTCAAAACGCGCAGGTTTTTCACGGAACCCGACTCAAGGTTCGACTCAAAACCCTTTTCAAGTATACATCGCTGTTTTTGTTTCCTTCTTTCCCCGTTTTTGTATTCGAATTTTACGTGAACGTACCATAAAATTAGTCTATTCATAGTTCTGAATCACATAGGTTCGAGGATAATGGGCATTCTGGGAATGGTTAGTTATGAACAATATTAATTTATACATTTGTCTTATAAGTTTTACTATGAAATAAGTTATAATGCTTTTATTTCAAATATCGTTCAAAAAAGTATTAATTATTTGAAACATACTGGAATTCTGGACTTTTTCCATCAAATTTTGAGTGTGCAATGTATACGAATATTCATATAAGAATATATAAATTTGTAAAACTCATTTTATATCAGACAAAAAAACATTCAAAGTTTAGTTTCCACCTCAATTTAGTAAAGACTAATCAAAATTTGGTATAAAAATTTTAATAATTCCCCAAAATTTCATTCTTACCGTGTTATGTGAGTATGTACCGTGTTATAAGAAAAGTATCTTATTAAACAAGGATTGTAATAAATTGAATATAAACAAATTGACTATTTAAAATGATTTTGAATTAAATGGAAGTGTAAAAAAAAGGTTGTAAGTTTTGGGTGGTCATCGATGGTCGAGGTGGCCATAACGAGGTGAACGTGATCGTGATTATCTTTCATTGTATGTAAAATTCGCGATTGGATTTGGGCTTCGGGATTGATTGAAGGCCATAAAATGTCCGAAGAATCGAGCATCGTCTCCGTCCTTTCGATCCACCTTTGCCGCTGAATAAATTAGGGGTGCCGAAGGAATGTAATTAAGAAGTTGCCGAATCACGTCTCATTGGTGATGGAGGTGGAGGAGGAGAAGGAGGCAGCAACGTTTATAATAAACTAAACAATTCGGAGCTCCGACAATGTCTTCGGCGTTTCCCCAACAATGAACCGGAAACCCTTAAAACGTGTGAGAGGAGCGATTCGTCCGCACAACACACACACAATAGGTGTGGTCAGTTTTCACAGAAAACATAATGTGTCTTTTACCTGCATACGCGCAGAGTACGAACATAGAAGAAGACGTGGATGGATAGAGAGAAGAGTCATTGATACTTGGAGGAGAAGAAAAAGACAAAAAGAAGGACCAAGTTGTTCTTTTCGCTCACATCCAGTGTGTTTGTGAGTGCGAGGGTTTCAGTTTCTGTTTCCATTCTTTCACTATTTTTTTTTCTTCTGGGTTTTTAGAGAATGGGACATTCATTGGGGTATTTGTCACCCCGGTTGTAAGAGATTCTTTCACTCCATTCTATCCTCTCCACTCCTGATGGTATTTTGGGGGGATTCTTCTTCGAGCACCATTCATGTGGCCATCCTGTTTTCACGCCAGTTTGATTCGAATGCGTTTTCGGAATTAAATGATTTGCTATTAAAGGAGATGCCTTTTAATGATACCACTACCATTCAATAAGTGAGTTAGAGAGAGGAGATTTGAAGAGTACGTGTGGTTGGGAACAATGGGGTTTCGGTTACTACTCCAACAATGCTTTATTAGTGAAGTGCTGCTGCCTGATGAGATAAGACTTGTTCAATTTACATTCCAAACCGGACACAATGAGCCTCAAGTGGACATTCTCTAAACATGTGTTTAGTTACACCTTTAATATACAGCACATGCATTCATCTATCTTGAATCTATTGACTCTTTTTCCTCTCGTTCGTTGCTGCTGCTCCTGCTTTTTCTTCTTTAACTGCTGCTGCTTTTACATCTTTAACTAATGCTGCTGATACACATTTCCTTGAAGATCTGATATTCACTTTTCAATAACTCAAAACGCAACCTACGTCCCAGATTAAAGACCCAGATTGAGCCTAAATATGCATGTAAAAATACTCAGTTTGATATACCATAATACAAGACTCCCGAGTTATTTACTTGCGCTGCCATTAACAATAATAGGTTCATAAAGCGATTGAGCAATTGTTGCTGTTACAAAACCTTTCATTTCTATACGCTATAAATCATAGATTATTATTAAATAAATACATTATGCTTTCAGCAAATCTTATTTACTATTCACAGTCAACAATTTTCTTATTTGTTAAAAGAAAATTAACATTTCAAAGATTATTATCATATTTCAACTTATAATAAATAAATTTCCATTAATATATTACAAAAATTTGTTGTCATTTCTTTAACATTTATAGATTATATTTTAAAAGTTTCAAACTAAAATTTTACTAATTAAATTTTTCACGAAACTTCTCTAACTCTAAGGACCAAAGTTTAAGATAATCTCAGTCAAAATTAGGTTGCAAAATGTGTATTAAAACGTTTCTTATTGGTTTGCTTTGACACTGTTACATCATTAAATGTACTTTACATTCAACATTTTACAATTTATATCAACTAACAACAATGGAATTGTAAAAATAAATTGTATAAAATTTAAGTTAATCCTATTTATTTCATATTTACATTATTTTTTTTAGAAACAATTTAATGTAAATTAACTATAGCAAATGTGAGAATATTAATGAATGAATTGAAATAAATTTAGTACTTTGTGCATAGGATTTTATGAATGGCGTTTGTTAGTTTCATGTAAATTTATCTTTAAACGTTCTGGATGTTATGCAGTGTGTGAGAAAATACTATACTCTCATTGTGAAGGATAGTGAAAGGATCGTGGATGGACTGAAATTGGACATGGAATTAGAGAGCTTGATTTATAGTGCGCGCAGAGGACTTTGTCCTTTTCGGAGATTAAACTAAGTAAAAAAAAGTATATATATCTGGAGAAACAGAACATATAAATAAATCATATTTCATCCGTGCATTTCGGTCGAAAAGTGGAGACTCATTCAGCGGAGGGTGGTTGTATAATTAATCCGCAATAATTCACCCCCATATAGAGGAAAAAAGGTCGTATAAAATATGTATCCATGAATGAAATAGTCTATGGAAGAGAAATAAGAAAGAAGTAGGTGTATGAATAGGAACATTTTTCGGGAATCCAAAAACCCAATAATACCTCTCTCTCTCTACCGTTTTGTTTCGTTGCCTTGTCCATCCTCTTTCTCTTATTTTGGAGGGAAAATCTTATTCAGGTGGACACCTGTGCCCGTTGGGCCCCCATTGTGTCCGGTGCCGTTCCTTTTCTTTTTTTTCCCTCGATATTCCATTCCATCCTTGGAACCACTCCGATCCTGCCAGACTGGTCGGCGCCGACCGGCCTCTTCCAATCCAGACATGCCGGCACCCCGAACATAAAATTATTAAATTATACGAATCATCCAGACGTTTATGATTATGAACGGAATGAAAAAAAAATGGAATGGGAAAGAGAATGAGATGGGAAACGTTCGGATTAATGCGGTGGAGAAGAGGATGGGATGAGATTGAGAAAGGTGGTTGAGATGAGGAGAAGAAATACCACCTCGACGGATGCATCATTCCCATTCCATTTTCTGTTTTATAACTCCGGCGCGTTTATTACAACACCATTAGTCTTAATAGAAAGCTTCGTCCACTCCACATGAAAAATAAAATATATATACATATACATATAAATACAAAAGGATAAGAATTACATGAACTCGGACTATAATCGTAAAATAGCTTTTTATTTATTTAGAATCCTCGGAGTTATTAAGTTTCCTTTATTATTTAACTTGAAAATCTAAATTTTAAAACAAATGATTTTTTTTTCATTTAGGAAGATCTGAAAAATCTCATGTTAATATTCATTATTAGAATTCATAACTAAATTGCATATTTTTATCAAAATTCTATACACACTTTTTCTGTTTTAAAATTTTGTTCGGGAGCGAATTTTCTATTTACAAAACAAAATTTTATCTATAACAAGTAAGAAAATATTGCTTTTATATTGATTTTTCGAAACCGAATTTTCTATTTATAAAACAATATTTTATCTAAAACTAGTTAGAAAAAATAGCTTTTATATTGATTACTTTATAAAAACTGATTAGCTCGAATCTCCAATATTTATACTATTATTACATCAAATTATACTAATCACAACTAAATTGCATTTGTTTACCAACATTCTATACAGGTATGCTTTGTTTTGAATTTTTGTTCGGGAACCGAATTTTCTATTAACAAAACAAAATTGCATCTATAACTAGTGAGAAAATATAGCTTTTATATAGATTTCTTTATAAAAAAAAACGATCAGCTCGAATCTCCATTATTTATACTATTATTACATCAAATTATACCATTAATAACAACTAATATGTTTACCAAAATTCTATACATGTTTTATTTTGAATTTTTGTTCGAGTACCGAATTTACAAATCAAAAAGTAGTAGAAAATATATGTTTAAACTATCTTTTATTAATATAAAAACTATAATTACTATTTACTACAAAATTACATAGTTTTAGAAACATTCTATGCAAGCATTATTTGTTTTGAATCGAATTTTTCATTGAATATTATATTTACAAAACAATATTTTATCAATTAATTTAGCAATAAAAAATTTGTACATACGTCTTTTACTTTTTTGTTTTGTTCGGGAACCGAATTTTCCAATGAATTTTCTATTTACAAATCAAAATATTATCTAAAACTAATAATATAAGAAGCTTTTAAATGTATGTGAAATAATTCAGTTAAATTTAAACCAAAAAAAAATCGAATTTACTCATTGTTAATTTACTTTTAACACTTCTAAATTTCTTAGTTTCTATATACAAATATTAAGAAAGATAATTTAATAATTAAATTATTGAAATCAATTTAAATAGAAATATGAAGGAAATATTATTTTGTAAAATATTTAGAAATAGTTTTTTTTATTAATACTTTGATAATTGCTAGAGCAATAATCAAACATGTGTTATGAAACGTATAATAATAGTAATTTATATGTAAATTTATAAAACAACAAAAGACAATTTGTTATGGAGAATATCGATTATTATTTTTCAATAGCATTCATTACCATAAACTTGAGTTTTTTTTAGTGTTTAAAGATTTTCTATAGATGTGTAAATGTGTTTAATTATATTTCTTGGAAAATCCTTATTAAGCAAATACAAGGAAGTACAGCAATATGTAATCGGTTTTGCCAATATCCCGCACAGTGTGAAACCGGACTAATCAAAGATTTTAAAATTGTACAAAAAGAGAATTTAGTTATTTTTTTTATATCAAACAGTACTATTATGAATCCGCACTAATCGAAGCCTTACTTATTTGAATAATGTTTACAAACAAGAAGTTTAAGTTACTCATTTTTTTCATCATGATAAAAATATTTATTATTAAATTTCTGTAAATATTTGTTGGAATATTGAATGATTGCAATGAATGTTTTTTTGTAATTAGTGTATAAATATAACTGTAATATTATGAAAATAAAAGTGTAAATATATTCGTTGTATTGAATGCGTTGGAATTCCTGCGAGGTGTAATGATGATGGATAACGCTAATTGAAGCTTATTAGCATTAAAAGAATCGGCTGAAATAATTTATGTATTTATATATCTTGTTGACTAAAAGATTTATCTTATTGTACATCGGCTATTTATATTGCGGATAGCATACAGGTTATGTCGCATTGTGGGCACATGGGGAATGGGTATGGAAAAATAAACGAGGAGAGGAGAGGAGAGGGCAGAGAAAGAGAAGTTGAGTGCGCTGCGGCGTTTGGTGAGGAGAGAGAGAAAACCCGCTGCTCACATAATGGGGCTTAATGCGGATGGACATTTATAGCCTCGGCCGTTTGACGCGGCAAATCACACGAATTTGCTGTCCCTTTGTTGGTGCCATTATATTCGGCCAGGATAAACCCGTAACTATTTGGCATTTACGACGAGGACGTCCCCCCATTCTTTTCCTCCTTTACCCAACGACCGCAAAACAACAAGCTTGGATATTATTAATTTTGGACACCTTCGATCAACAGCCAAACAATGACAGAGCGAGGACGAAGAAAAGGATACTCATTTTGAAGAAAAGGATAATCATTTGATTATGCAAATCCAATTTTGCTCCAATTTGGAGACATAATCCTTCTTATAGTTGGTATCACTTATGTCATTCTCATATACTATTAAGTTGGTAATATTTCCATAAAGATAATTTCATTTAATCGTATTACATCATATGTTTTAATCTTTAAGAATTATTTGAAAATCCAGATTTTCAAGGATACATGAATTATTTAGACACATTTTAAATTATTTTCAATTAAAGAAATAGGAATTGTTTTAAAGATGTAAAAATAATTAATTATTAATAATCAGATCTGAAATCATTTATAGTAAACTAACCTTTATAAAAAAAGTACACTTGAATATTAATAATTTTGCAAAATTTAAGCTATTTTTTATTAATTTTATAAAATTTGTATAATTGACCAAAGGCTTTTCTCCTATTATTTGAGATTTTTATAAAATTTAAGATATTTTTAATAATTCTCGAAATTTGTATAATACAAAACATTTTAAATTATTTTCAATTAAAGAAATAGGAATTGTTTTAATGATGTACAAATAATTAATTATTAATAATCAGATCTGAAATCATTTATAGTAAACTAACCTTTATAAAAAAAGTACACTTGAATATTAATAATTTTGCAAAATTTAAGCTATTTTTTATTAATTTTATAAAATTTGTATAATTGACCAAAGGCTTTTCTCCTATTATTTGAGATTTTTATGAAATTTAAGATATTTTTGATAATTCTCGAAATTTGTTACTAAATTTAAACAACTTTGTACTAATTTTATTAAATGTGTAGTAAATTGACGCAAATTGCAGCCAAACATATTTAGTTTTACAGAAGGGTTTTCGCTCAATTTTCTTATATTTTTACTAAATTGTAACTATATTTTGTATTATTTTTTTAAAATTGTACAATTGACCACAAATTTTAAATATTTAAAGTTTTACTAAATTCAAACTATTATTGTCTGCAGACTTTCTGGTTCAAAATATTTATATAAAATTATAACTAAAATTACTTTTAGTCGTAAATTTTGTACAATTGACCGAAGAATTCCACCTAAAATAATTAAACATTTGCAAATTTTCTTATATTAGCAAAAAAAAATCTGCATTTATTTATTTAATTATAAATTATATAAGTTACTTCTACTACTACTAGTTAATACCATATACTACAAAATATAACAGTTTATTAACAATACAGTTTTTGTTAAATTCTATTCAAACACATTGAGGCTATAATAAAATGTAATCTAATTCAGTTAAGACCTAACGAGTCGTGACTTGGATAACAATATGCTTAGACCGAGCTGCACAATTTCTCAATTTTACGGTAAGAAAGAGTGAAAAAAAACTAAGTTAATTTCCCTCAATCTCTCCAATTCCCATCCATTATGCACGTCGAGCCGTAAAAAGAGTGTATTTTCCTCGAGGCGTAAAATTGGCAAACAGAGGTGTTCTCACGCGGATCAATGGTGAGCTTTGTTTATTCCGACAGCAGCAGAAGAGTAGGAGGCATCCTTCTTTATTTTCATTTTATTTTTCTTGTGAATTCTTCCAAACGCGTTGTTTGTTGTTTCTCCTCTTCCTATCCTTCATCATTTTTTTTTCTTTCTTTCTTTCTTCGTGAATTTGCAACACCCTCAGGTGGCACTCCGAGGTTGTCACATCCGAGGCGTTTCCGCCGTCCCATTTCCAAATGGGCACAATTACCTGCAACAATGGAGACCCTCGGAGTACGCCTACCGACACACACGCATTCAGATAACAGACTAACTGGGATGCAGATAACCATCTTGAGAGACGGGGAATGTTATTTTCTTCTGGACTTTGATTGTGTTGCGCGTAGCGAACACCTGAGTTGAAGATGCTGATGATGATGATGATGAGGATGGTGAGGGATGAGGAAGGCGAAGCGCGGTTTGATGCACTCCGTGAAAAGGAAATCAGATATGTTTAAAGTCAATCCCGGTCTTTGTGCCTTGAAAATTGATAGACGTGATAGAGTTCGGCTCTCGTCTCGGCTGCTCCATGAAGTGGAATGAAACAAGACTATGGAAGGTTGCAGCAACAGCAGAAAGACTGTCTTATTTCTTTTTGGTTTTGGTGACTTAGGCAGTCCGAATTTTTTCTTTTTTTTTTCGCGCTGTTAATTGGTTTCGAGGGTTCCTCGTGAGCCTCTCTCGAAAAAGGCATGAAATACGATAGGACGAAGGCACAATAAATGTAAATGCATTATAAATATGCTCGTTCGACACAAAACGCATTAATTCTGTACAAATATTTATGGTTTTATTGCGGCCAGCTGGACACGGTGTAGATGGTAGAATGGGGATTCTCGCGACTCTCTCACACCTCGAATATTAATATTTATTATGACTCGTCCCGAGCGACGGGGGGGCCTTTTTACAGCTACTGACCCCGCCGCCGCCCCGCCGTCATCCCGCTGCCCCCATCGACGTCCGCGCCATCTCGCGGGACATTCCAACGTATGGAAATTATGTTTTAATTTATCACACATTTTTCTATTGTCCATTTACATCGGAGTGTTAATTTTATTTATTCCGTGTATATCCATTATCCTGATTGCATTCGACCCCAACAACACACACACACTTGCCTCACATGTACTCACACAACTCAGTTAATACCACTCCTCTCATCCTTGTCTCTTCTTCCATTTCATCCTCATCCTCGTACTCTTCTCATCCTCTCTTGGTCCACCACTCGCACTCGATAATTAATGACACCACTTCCAGAGCCGCATGTAAAGTTTCGTAACCGACTTGCAAAACACCCGATCCCCTTTACAACGGCAAGACACGTCAAAACTAAGAGTAATTCGGTCCGGTCACGAAACTTACAAAACCAAATAAAGACATAGAACGACACGTTCGTACTTTCTAGGAAATACACTGTCGCATAATTACGTTCCACCAATAACAACAAACACATGATTTTGTAGAAAAAAAGGAAAATCACGTTCCTTCTTGTTTCTTTCTTTCACTAATAAAAATCTCTTTCTAAAACATCAAAGAAGATTCATATATTAAGTGCACTAAATTGGGACAATCCAAGATTTTTTTCTTAATTTTGATAGAAATAGTAATAATTGAATATTTTATGAAAAAGTACGTATAATTTAAAGGATGTTTATTATTAATTGATGGTACTTTTTTTAACTGGTCCAATTTAGGCAACTGCGTCTGATTCCAACTAACATAACCAGATAATTTGGATCATCTAACGATTTTTTTTAATTAAAAATAGCAATAATTGAATATTTCATGAAAGAGTACGTATTTCTATCTTCGAGATTATATAATTTACTTTTTAAATATTACTGAGAATTCATAAAAACGTGAAAATACTTAACTGTATTATTTGTTAATTGATAATACTTCTTATTGCAACATTCTTTAAGGATACTTCAATTTATATGGTCCAATTTAGGCAACTGCGTATAATTTCAAAAATAGGAAACTTATAGCTATGTCTAAACTAAATTATTGAAACTATTTTAGTAAATTGTAGTTAACTATGTATATTTTACAAATACATAATGATATTAGATAGAGTATAAGAGAAGACAGAAATGTATATAGTGAAAATTTCCTATACTGGACAAATAAGAACTATTTTAAGACTAGATTATACAAAATCACCAAAGTTGTTTGAGTACATATTGAATTTCAGAACAAATCTAATATTCTAAAGAGTATTATAAAAATCTCTTTCCAAAACATCAAAGAACATTCATATATTAAGTTCACCAAATTGGGACAATCCAAGATTTGTTTTCTTAATTTTGATAGAAATAGTAATAACTGTATATTTTATGAAAAAGTACGTATAATTTATTATTAATTGATGGTACTTTTTTTTAATAATTGAATATTTCGTGAAAAAAGTACGTATTTCTATCTTCGAGATTATATAATTTACTTTTTAAATATTACTGAGAATTCATAAAAACGTGAAAATACTTACCTGTGTTATTTGTTAATTGATAATACTTCTTATTGCAACATTCTTTTAGGATACTCAAATTTAAATGGTCCAATTTAGGCAATTACGTATAGTTTCACTCTTAGTTATGTCTAAACTAAATTATTGAAACTATTTTAGTAAATTGTAGTTAACTATGTATATTTTGCAAATACATAATGATATTAGATAGAGTATAAGAGAAGACAGAAATGAAAAGTTTCTACATCAATCAACTTTACACGTATATAGTGAAAATTTCTTATACTCGACAAACAAGAACTATTTTAAGACTAGATTATACAAAATCACCTAAGATGTTTGAGTACATATTGAATTTCAGAACAAATCTAATATTCTAAGGAGTATTATAAAAATATCTTTCCAAATCATCAAAGAACATTCATATATTAAGTTCACCAAATTGGGACAATCCAAGATTTGTTTTCTTAATTTTGATAGAAATAGTAATAACTGTATATTTTATGAAAAAGTACGTATAATTTATTATTAATTGATGGTACTTTTTTTTCAACTGGTCCAATTTAGGCAACTGCGTCTGATTTCAACTAACATAACCAGATAATTTGGATCATCTAACGATTTTTTTAATTAAAAAATAGAAATAATTCAATATTTAATGAAAAAGTACGTATTTCTATCTTCGAGATTATATAATTTACTTTTTAAATATTACTGAGAATTTATAAAAAGGTGAAAATACTTACCTGTGTTATTTGTTAATTGATAATACTTCTTAGCAACATTATTTTAGGATACTCAAATTTAAATGGTCCAATTTAGGCAACTACGGGACAATCCAAGATTTTTTTTCTTAATTTTTATAGAAATTACTGAATATTTTATGAAAATGTACGTATAATTTAGAGGGTGTTTATTATTAATTGATGGTACTTTTTTTCAACTGGTCCAATTTAGGCAACTGCGTCTGATTCCAACTAACATAACCAAATAATTTAAATCATCTAACGAGTTTTTTAATTAAAAAATAGCAATAATTGAATATTTCATGAAACAAGTACGTATTTCTATTTTCGAGATTATTTAATTTACTTTTTAAATATTACTGAGAATTCATAAAAAAGTGAAAATACTTACCTGTGTTATTTGTTAATTGATAACATTGCAACATTATTTTAAGATACTCCAATTAAAATGGTCCAATTTAGGCAACTGCGTATAATTTCAAAAATAGGAAACTCATAGCTATGTCTAAACTAAATTATTGAAACTATTTTAGTAAATTGTAGTTAACTATGTATATTTTACAAATACATAATGATATTAGATAGAGTATAAGAGAAGACAGAAATGAAAAGTTTCTACATCAATCAACTTTACACGTATATAGTGAAAATTTCTTATACTCGACAAACAAGAACTATTTTAAGACTAGATTATACAAAATCACCTAAGGTGTTTGAGTACATATTGAATTTCAGAACAAATCTAATATTCTAAAGAGTATTATAAAAATCTCTTTCCAAAACATCAAAGAACATTCATATAATAAGTACACTAAATTGGGACAATCCAAGATTTGTTTTCTTAATTTTGATAAAAATAGTAATAACTGTATATTTTATGAAAAAGTACGTATAATTTATTATTAAATGATGGTACTTTTTTTCAACTGGTCCAATTTAGGCAACTGCGTCTGATTCCAACTAACATAACCAGATAATTTGGATCATCTAACGATTTATTTAATTAAAAATAGCAAGAATTAAATATTTAATGAAAAAGTACGTATTTCTATCTTCGAGATTATATAATTTACTTTTTAAATATTACTGAGAATTCATAAAAAAGTGAAAATACTTGAATACGTGAACATTATTTTAGGATACTCCAATTAAAATGGTCCAATTTAGGCAACTACGTATAATTTCAAAAATAGGAAACTGATAGCTATGTCTAAACTAAATTATTGAAACTATTTTAGTAAATTATAGTTAACTGTGTATATTTTGCAAATACATAATGATATTAGATAGAGTATAAGAGAAGACAGAAATGATAAGTTTCTACATCAATCAACTTTAGACGTATATAGTGAAAATTTTCTATACTGGACAAACAAAAACTATTTTAAGACTAAATTATACAAAATCACCTAAGGTGTTTGAGTACATATTGAATTTCAGAACAAATCTAATATTCTAAAGAGTATTATAAAAATCTCTTTCCAAAACATCAAAGAACATTCATATATTAAGTACACTAAATTGGGACAATCCAAGATTTGTTTTCTTAATTTTGATAGAAATGGTAATAACTGTATAATTTATGAAAAAGTACGTATAATTTATTATTAATTGATGGTACTTTTTTTTCAACTGGTCCAATTTAGGCAACTGCGTCTGATTCCAACTAACATAACCAGATAATTTGGATCATCTAACGATTTTTTTTAATTAAAAAGAGCAATAATTGAATATTTCATGAAAAAGTACGTATTTCTATCTTCGAGATTATATAATTTAATTTTTAAATATTACTGAGAATTCATAAAAAAGTGAAAATACTTGAATACGTGAACATTATTTTAGGATACTCCAATTAAAATGGTCCAATTTAGGCAACTACGTATAATTTCAAAAATAGGAAACTGATAGCTATGTCTAAACTAAATTATTGAAACTATTTTAGTAAATTGTAGTTAACTGTGTATATTTTGCAAATACATGATGATATTAGATAGATTATAAGAGAAGACAGAAATGATAAGTTTCTACATCAATCAACTTTACACGTATATAGTGAAAATTTTCTATACTGGACAAATAACAACTAATTTAAGACTAGATTACACAAAATCATCTAAGTTGTTTGAGTACAAATTCAATATTTTCAGGACAAATCTACTATTCTAAAGAGTATTATTTCTGTTGATTGTAAAACTTCAAAATTGTTTCGTTGAAAAAGTAAAAAGATATTTAAACATTTATTTTTAAGTAATTTGACTAACATACATAGTTCAATTATTTACTTTACGAATTGAATAAATATTCTAAAGGTAAGTTATTCATCTAAAAACAGTTAGAATATTTTTGCTCATAATTGTTAATAACTGAAAAAGGTTTTTCTTTTTGCTTCAAAAAATTGTTAAGGTAATTTAGGTTTCAATGTATATTTTTTTTGGTGCGTAGAAAAAATAAATATGGGCGCATAATGCAAGCAAACAGAAATTGCTCAATTGGGCTTGATGCGAGTGGGCTTTGTTGCAACGGATATAAAGTTTCGGATCAATTACAAAAAGAAGAGAAAAAAAAATCTATATGTATAAATACAATGAACGGACAAAGAATGTATAAACCGTGTAACGTTTGGCAAACACAAGAGGAGAGGTTTAATTCTTTCATTGTGTAGTGCAGCGCACACGGCGTCGACGTCGATGATGATTATGTAAGTAGTACAAGAGTATCAGCATTAAGGCTGCATCAGCGGTGGTAGTAGAAGTAGTAGTTGTAGTAGTAGTAGTATCATGGTACACCCCAAATTAGTTCCGTCACATTAAGTCCATTGCCATGCAAACGCACCGAGAGAACAAAAAAAAAGAAGAGAGAAAGATATAGAGAGGATATCATCTGCCCCGTTGCTTCCTACGAATAACAAAAATTAGCCCCGGAAACACACACGGATTGCACAAGGGCGGATCTTTTTATTATTTTCTGGGGTGTCCCCACGGTTTCATCAACGTCCAAACGGATCTCTTCCACCGGCCGAACACACCAATTATTCCGCTTTACTTCCGAATACCTAGGTACGAACAAACGACAATAACAACAACAACACGGAAAATCTCTTGCTCTCGCTCTATTTCATTATACATTCCATATATGCTTCCCTCCGTTCATTCAATCATCCTCATCCAGGATCAAGGATTAACAGTGTCTATTGAGCGTGCTTCAATCCGCATTCTTCTCCTGCTCGTCCCGTCGTTGTTGTTGCTGATGCAGCGTCGAGGGGTGGCCGGGGCCGCAAGTACACAGCCCTCTCCATTGTTGCGTATTTATTTTAGTAAGGCATTCATGAGAATTGGAACGGGGGATTAACGCTTGGAAACTAAAAAGCAAAAGCGAAAAACTAGAAAGAATGAAAGACAGAAACACGCACATGCATGATATAAAAACCATAGTTTACCAAGTGGAAGAGAGAAAGAGATTTTTGAATAGGAATAATCTAATCCGACCATTCATGGATGTCCTCGGCTCCCCGCCCAAATCATTTTATAATTAAATTATTCCACACGCTTCCCATAAACTGGAATTCTCATCAGGACCTCCTCCTCTTTCTTCTTTCACCTCTTCTTCATCGTGGCTCGTTCATTACACCAACATATCGATATATAAATATTTTAAGCCCCCTGTTTATTGCCTTAAGCTCGAGAGGTGAATTAACGAGCGTGGAAGTGAATATCCTTCGTCGTCTCTTCTCTTCTCTTCTCGTACTCTTTGGGAATGCGAAGGAGAGAGCGAGGGAGGAGACGCGGACACGGGGATGTCTGCCTCGTCGCGTGAAACGAACTCCAAAATCACGTATTCGGTGTATTCAAGTTCTGTTTTCGAATTATGCCTTCCCCTTTTGCTCCCAACGCTTAATTTATAGCAGCTAGATGCAAATCGCTCTGCTCAATACGTGATTTACGCATCTCACCTCACCCGGGTGATTTATCCAAGCTTCGTTTACATTTTTTTTCCTCTCTGTTTGTACATGGAATATTCAGATTCATGATCTCGAGGACATTCATTCGAATTAACAAGTTTCTAATATTTTATTTTCTATATAAATTACTGCTACTACTAATTACTATTACATGCATGAAATTATTCATACAAATCCATGTTTATCTGCAAGATTTCAAAAGACACAAACACATTTCTAAGACCTATTGATTAAAAACTTAACACTATAATAGTTTTTTATATAACTCAAAGTGTTAATTACAAATGTACTAAATTTTATTTAAATAATATTTTTCATAGATTAGGATATAATTTCTTTTATTTTTTGGTTTTAGAAAATGCTGCTGCTGGTTCCAATATTTGTATAAAAAATCATTTTATTCATCCAATAATTGCTTCATTATTGATTATATTACCTACAAAAATAGGTTTTATTGAATCTAAACTAAAATTAGAACAATTTGTAGTTGGTCACCTATTCAAGTCCTTAATTTGCTTAACTTTTGTAAGCTTTAGAACGTTATTCGTAGTTCCTTATGTATGATAATATGAATATTCTTATGGTGTTAAGATTTTAGAAATATTATAATTCTTTATACACTTCCTTTTGTATTGAACACTCATCTAAGTAGCTAAGTTTTGTAAATTCTGAAACTTTGTCAAACTAAAAGAAAAACTTATATAATTAATAATGAATTAAATCCAACTTTGTGGTGCTAATTTTGAATTGAGTCGTTTTTCAATTAGTTTTAAGTCGATCTCCCCTCTCATTCAACTACATAAGTTTTATAAATAAAGTGTTATTAAATTATTTTCTAATCAATCATAGTACTTAAGTTGCTTTTGTAGGTTTTAGAAATTTGTTGATTGTGACTATTTTACTGAAGAAAATAAAATAAAAACAATAAAATTTGAGGAAGTTCGTCAATAATTGGAAGGAATTAAATAAATTCAAGTTGTTAGTATTAATTTAGTAATGAATTTGCTTTAAACCTAATGACTGCAGTGTTAAAATTCTAGATAATCATCTACGTTTTAGTATTCTATTAGTTTTGAGTTGGTCACCCATCCAAGTACTTAACTTTTTTAAGCTGTCAAACTTTGGTGATGTATCTGATTTAGTAGAGAAAATAGAATTAATATATAGATTTCTTACCAATCCATTTATTAAAGTTGTTTAACTTTCAAAAGCTGTGAAACTTTGATTATAATGTCTAATTTAATGTCCATTTCGATGTCTGTGATTTTACAAAATCATCTTAGTTCTAATAAAGTGTTATTAAATTAATTTCTAATCAATCTAAGTATTTAAGTTGCTTTTGTAGACTTTAGAAATTTGATCATAGTGACTATTTTACTGAAGAAAATAGAATAAAAAAAGTAAATTTGAGAGAATTCGTCAATAATTGGAATGAATTGCTTTAACGCTGAAAACTGCAGTGTTAAAATTCTAGGTAATCATCTACGTTTTACTATTCAATTAGTTTTGAGTTGGTCACCCATCCAAGTACTTAACTTTTTTAAGCTGTCAAACTTTGGTGATGGTGTCTGATTTAGTAGAGAAAAGAGAATTAAAATATAGATTTCTTACCAATCCATTTACTAAAGTTGTTTAACTTACAAAAGCTGTGAAACTTTGATTATAATGTCTAATTTAATGTCCATTTCGATGTCTGTTATTTTAGAAAAGCATCTTCGTTTGTATTTTTTTTATGAAATTTGTTTCTCACGAATATAAGTATTTAAGTCGTTTAACTTTTATAAGCTACATATTTAGTAGAGAGAATGACGATTAAATTAGTATCTTACAAATTCAAATAGTTCAATTGCTTAACTTTTGTAAGCTATAATGGTGACTAATTTAGTAGAGAAAATACAAATACTTAAGTTGCTTAACTGTGTAGTAAGTTGTAAGAGTTTGATTCTGGTGTCTAATTTAGTAGAGAGAAAAAAGAGTGATCAATACAGTAAAATTGGCAATTTAATTAACTTTAGAAATTTGATCATAGTGACTATTTTACAGAAGAAAATAGAATAAAAAAAGTAAATTTGAGAGAATTCGTCAATAATTGGAAGGAATTGTTTTAACGCTAAAAACTGCAGTGTTAAAATTCTAGATAATCATCTACGTTTTACTATTCAATTAGTTTTGAGTTGGTCACCCATCCAAGTACTTAACTTTTTTAATCTGTCAAACTTTGCTGATGGTGTCTGATTTAGTAAAGAAAATAGAATTAAAATATAGATTTCTTACCTATCCATTTACTAAAGTTATTTAACTTTCAAAAGCTGTGAAACTTTTATCATAATGTCTAATTTAGTGTCCGTTCGTATTTTTTCTATGAAATTAGTTTCTCATAATATAAGTATTTAAGTCGTTTAACTTTTATAAGTTACATATTTAGTAGAGAGAATGATGATTAAAATATTGTTTAACTTTTGTAAGCTATAATGGTGACTAACTTAGTAGAGAAAATAAAATGATTAAATTAGTATCTCACTAAAAAAATACTTAAGTTGCTTAACTGTTGTAAGTTGTAAAAGTTTGATTCTGGTGTCTAATTTAGTAGAGAAAAGAGAGTGATTAATAATACAGTAAAATTGGCAATTAAATAAATCCAACTTGTTGGTGTTAAACCAAGTGTCGTTTTCGCTTTAAGCCTAATGACTGCAGTGTTAAAATTCTAGATAATCATCTATGTTTTACTATTCAATTAGTTTTGAGTTGGTCACCCATCCAAGTATTTAACTTTTAAGTTGTCAAACTTTGGCGTTAGTGTCTGATTTAGTAGAGAAAAGATAATTAAAATATAGATTTTTACCAATCCATTTACTAAAATTGTTTAACTTTGAAAAGCTCTGAAACTTTGATCATGATGTCTAATTTAGTGTCCATTTCGATGTCAGTGATTTTAGAAAAGCATCTTCTTTCGTATTTTTTTTTTATAAAATTAGTTTCTCACCAATATAAGTGTTTAAGTCGTTGAACTTTTACAATTTACATATTTAGTAGAGAGAATGATGATTAAATTAGTATTTTACAAATTCAAATAGTTCAATTGCTTAACTTTTGTAAGCTATAATGGTGACTAATTTAGTAGAGAAAATACAAATACTTAAGTTGCTTAACTGTGTTGTAAGTTGTAAAAGTTTGATTCTGGTGTCTAATTTAGTAGAGAGAAAAGAGAGTGATTAATACAGTAAAATTGGCAATTAAATAAATCCAACTTGTTGGTGTTAACACAAGTGTCGTTTTCGCTTTAAACCTAATGGCTGTGCCGACGGTCGTGTGACAGTAGTGTGTTCAGCGCGAGTCAATAATCTGGATTACATAACGCGCTTGTGAGCGAAGCGGAGGCGGCAAATCGGCCGTGAATCGATAGATCAGATAACATTTCACACACACTTGAATTTAACCGTCGAATTTCGGTCTATCCACTCACCCCGTCTCTTTCTCTATCCATCTCACTCCGACTCTCACCCCTACGATCGGATGAGGGAGAGATGGAGCGAGTTAGCGGTGGTGGCGGCGACGAACGAACGTTCGTTCGTTTGTGTTTGTGTTTTTGGGTCTGGGACCCCACATGAAAAGGGTCCTAATTGAATTTTCTAGCTTTCACACAGTTTGATTCGATGGGCGTTTTATTTGCGCCCCATAAACCAAAAGCGCCCGACGGTAATGAAGGGCCGATAAAATATGAATTAAATGGAAAAATCGCTGCCGCCTCGCATTATTTGCTTCTTCAACAAACAAACAAACAAACAAACAGACCAACAAATAGAACACCAAATACCAAAACTGAGTACATACATACATACAAAATTGAGTGCCGAATTTCCATTAAGCTGTTCTATTATTTACACGGACGCCACACACGTAAACACTCACCGATTTTGGATTAATTAATTCCCCCCATTGAACTGTTTACGTACGAACACTCGAAGGCTTTGCTTACCGCTGACGCGACGCGATATATCGCCTCAATCACCTTTTATCGTTCATCCCATGATCATCATCATCATTAACAACAACATCATCCTGATATTATAAATCACATGATCAAATGAATGGAAAACTATATAAACGATTATGTGTATGTGATATTATAAACCAACCCTCTTTTTTTTGCATGACACACACATATATATAAATTGCGCGTGCAACAAATGCTTTATGCAAATAATGTATTCCCTAATAATTCATTTCGGAATTATTCATACTTTTACCGCTGTAGCCACGCGTTTTATTATGGTGGAAAACAAAGTGTGGAAAAGCTCCTCTCTCACTCTATATATATGTGCAAACACATGTTGGATCCGTACAATAGGAGGACAGGGTTATAGCTTACGTGACACAATAAACCACAATGCTTTCGCATTACAATAACAAATGGAAGAAGATTTAATTTAATCCTTCGAAACGAATCCTCGTAACAATCGAAAGTACATGCATCTAGTTTAATTTAAATTCATGGGAAATCCTCAATATGCAATTGTTTTCTATGGCAACTAACTTTTTATTCTTTTCAAAATAATATTAGTGTATTTATTCTTATAGTCATTAATTGTTTCTATTAAAACAATAAATTGTTAGTAATGTTACTAAATTAGTAATAAATTTCATATTTGAGACAATGGAAATATGAAATTTAAAATATTTATTTTTATTTGAAGAACCAGTAATTTTTCTGTACACAATTGTTTCTAATGAGTTTAAATAAAACAAAAACTATAGTAAAAATCAGTTTATTATAGGTAATTTTCATATAATTAATAAAATGAGGATTAATAATATTTAACTAAATTATTGAAACTATTTTAGTAAATTGTAGTTAACTGTGTATATTTTACAAATACATAATGGTATTAGATAGAGCATACAGTAAATTGAGAAGACAAAAATTATAAGTTTCTACATCTGTCAACTTTACACCTTGATCTCATATGTAGGTAACTTTAAAGTGATATTTAATATACTGGACAAATAACAACTAATTTAAGACTAGATTATACAAAATAATCTAAGCTGTTCGAGTACATATTGAATTACAGTACAAATTGAATATTCTAAAGAGTATTACTTCTGTTGATTGTAAAACTTCAAAATTGTTTCTTTGAATGAGTAAAAAGATACTTAAACATTTATTTTTATAAGTAATTTGTCTAACATCCATAAATACTTTACGAATTAAATAAGTTTTAAAAAAGTAGATTATTCATCTAAAAACA
The DNA here is from genome assembly GCF_001412225.1 of Nicrophorus vespilloides. Lineage (NCBI taxonomy): Eukaryota > Metazoa > Arthropoda > Insecta > Coleoptera > Silphidae > Nicrophorus > Nicrophorus vespilloides. The sequence goes on from NW_017099425.1 coordinate 64,252, forward strand.
GTTGGAATAAAAAACTATAGTAAAAATCAGTTTATTATAGGTAATTTTCATATAATTAATAAAATGATGATTAATAATATTTAACAATTATTTTTATATTAAAAAAATGTAGTGAAATGTTGTTGTATCAGAATAAAACTAAATTGAAATAAATAGATATCATTTTGTTATTATCGTTTGAATTCAAAACATCTAAAACTTCTTATTGGAATAAAATGCGATTATTTTATTGAAACTTAACTGTAGAAATTTCTAAGAGAATTAGTATATATAAAATGTCTTGGATTTGATATGTTTTGTTTGGTTTTTGTTTCATACTTTCAATTTTATAAGTTTATATATTTTTAGGATCTAAATAAATAGTATAAATACAAATATTTTAAAATTAAATTTTTGATAAAAGTAAGAAAATAAATAGAAATAATCCAAATAATTGATAGGAAAGTCTACGGTTAATAGCACAAAATAAACCAATAAAAGTTGTAAAATAATATAAATAAACCTATATAATAAAACAAGAAATTTTTCTTAAAAATTTGAAATATTAACAAAAACATGTTTTTTTGTTAATATTTGTAATTTATTTATTATATGCAAAATTACGAAAATTCTAATAAACTACTAGAGAAAACTACAAGTAAAACAACTAGAAATTAAGCAAACAGAAATGTTTATTTATATCAATTTATATTTATATTAATTTTTAGTATTTTTCTCTATAAATACAAAATATTGAATTATTTTGTATTGTAATTTTCTATATTAATTAACGTATTTTTAAAAATTATTATATTTTTATAAATATTAAATTTGAAAGAGTTTAATTATTGTTTGGTGTAAATTAATTTCCCAAAAAAAAAATCTATTGGTATTTGCACATAGTAAATATTTTGGGGTCAAAATATTCTTTGTGTGCTTTTTTTTATCTCGCTCTCGCTTGCTCGCACTAAATTTCAATTGTATACACATATATATTTTTTTTGTTCGTCCTTTATTAGGACCAGATGTGCAGCGCCGCTTTTAGCAAACACAGGACTTCGATTGTGCCCAGCTTCTGTGCACAATGAAAGTTAAATGTGCGATCGGACGATTAGGCCCCATCATTGTGCAAGGACCATAGTAATTTGTAAGGACCACACTACATTAATACTGATAAGCAACAAAAACCCCCAAAAAAAAACACAACAACATAAACAACAATTGGCCCTTCGTGAATTTCCCTTGTCGATAAATCTCAATTTGTTTTCAGCTCGTGTGTTTTCACTTTTCATTCTTTTATTTTCCGAAAAACCAAAGATAATAAATCTCAAAATTTTCGACTGCTAAAAGAGCGTGCACAGGGGGGTTTATTGCGACAAGTACGTTAGATAAGAGAATTATCGCTGTTGGTTTCAACAATAGTCGAACAATTATGTTTTGATTCTTTATCTGATTCAGTAGTTTTGCTGCAAAATTGTAGATAGGTTTGTGTGCATTATTATTGGAAATCTATTGTAATTTATTATATAACAAAAGTAAATTTATATTAATAATTTAATATAGAAAAAAAATATTATTTATTGCGTGATCACAAGTATTTTATCGAGTGTTCAAATAAACTTTTTTCAATTTTGAGAGTTAATTACAGGAATACGGTATTAGATAGAAATATGTAGATACTTTCATATTGAAGCCTGAATATTTAACTTTAATAAAAGTACTACTTTAATAAAAGTAATACTTATAAATGGCGCAAATGGTTGTATTATAACAAAATGTGGAGCCCTGCTTTTTCAAGAGTTCAAAAAACAAATTTTCAGATATAATTACAGGAACACGGTCTTAGACACAAATATGCAGATGATTACATATTGAAGCCTGAATATTTGACTTTAATTAGAGTACTCATACTTATAATTAGCGCAAATGGTTGTCAAGTAATACAACAAAACGTGGAGACACGCTTTTCCGAGTGTTAAAAAAACGTTTTTTTCAACTTTCAGGGTTAATTACAGGAATATAGTATTATATGTAAACATACAGATACTTGCATATTTTAGCCTGAATATTTGACTTTAATTAGAGTACTCGTACTTATAATTAGCGCAAATGGTTTTCAAGTAATACAGCAAAACGTGGAGACTCCCTTTTCCGAGTATTAAAAAAACGTTTTTTCAACTTTGAGGGTTAATTACAGGAATATAGTATTATATGTAAACATACAGATACTTCCATATTTTAGCCTGAATATTTGAATTTAATTAGAGTACTCGTACTTATAATTAGCGCAAATGGTTGTCAAGTAATACAACAAAACGTGGAGACACGTTTTTCCGAGTGTTAAAAACGTTTTTTCAAATTTGAGGGTTAATTACAGGAATACAGTATTAGATGTAAACATACAGATACTTGCATATTTTAGCCTGAACATTTGACTTTAATTAGAGTATTCATTTATTTAATATTTATTTGTACAGAAATCAGCAGACCATAGAAATAATGAAATAATATTTTATGTTTTGATTTTAAAATATTTTTATTAAATTTACTTTATTTCTAGCAAAATACAGCAATAACTGTTTGAAACCGTACTAATCGAGGAACATACTATATAAACAAAAAAAAAACGATAATTTCTGTATAAAAAAACTAATTTTGTGCACTATTTATTTATATTTTGTAAAATTTTCAAACAGGACTGTAGTGAATTCGGACTGATTAAAACCGTACTATGTGAGGTATTGTTGTATACATTTACAATAGTAATTTATAATGCTAAATGAATCCATTGAATTATTATAAAAGTTTCGAAAAGTGCACAAACAACGCCATTATAAAGTTTAAACTAAAATTTCTTTTCTGTGGCACTTGAATTTCCTGTATTGATATTTCATAAAATGATGCAATGAGAGCAAAATAATTCAATGCCTCGACAGAATCGCAGAATTGTATGAAACTTAGCTTTGTGTATATTATAACAATAATGTTGGAAAACCTTTGTAACTTATTAAATTATTGCAGTGTATACATTATTTTATATAATACGTATTAAATTTATGAACAAGATTATTGGATTTATATTAATAATAATCTCATTTACTTTTTCTTAAATATACAAATACGTAAGGAAATAAATATATTGAATTGTTATATAAACTAATATTTGGAGTATGTATAATACAATTTACATACAAAATGAATATTGCTAGTTATTAACTTTTTAGAAACAGAAAATTTTAATAAAAATTTCTTCTTTTTTATTCGAAAATCTTCTATAAATATTGAATGTTTAGATTTTATTATTAGTACTAGTTTTAACAGAAAATCTTATTTTTGTAAAATATTAATCAAAACATTTTTTTTATTTATTAAATTTTTTTCTACAAAAATTTTGTATTTTTTTTATTTAATAAATATATTCAATATTTATTACTTAATAGAATCGAATTGTCTCAAAATATATAAATAAAAGTTTACTTTAGTAACCACAACATTTTAATTATTTATTAAAACATTGTTCTAATAAAATAATTTCTAATTAAGTGAATTCATTAAACTCTTACATTTGTGTATTCATACTGTGAATAGAGATGCACTTGAAATGCTGAAATTTCATAAAGAAAATGAAGTAATAATAACCCTGAGAATGGAGAATGATTGAAAGCAAACTCGTTTTTAATGAGACGAAATAGTAATAAAAAAAAGAAGTATTATGTGGGGTGTTGTGCGGCGAATGCAGTTGACAAATTAGTTTAATAAAAATTTGGTGATGCGGAGGCAGATCACATACATTGTCTGGTTTTACAAATGTGACCATTGTCCATATGTTAGAGTAAAAAAAAAGGGGACGACACGATTCGTACGGGAATTATGAATTTATTATTATATTTCATTGCGTATTAAAAAGTTTCGCGATTTGCATAATTCAATTGACGGCGGCGACCCTCCACGGCCTCCCCTTATTTTTTCGACGCTCAACAAACCCCCGGGGTACATCGGAAACAGAAAGATTTCTCTTCAGGGGTGGGCATTGTTGTTGTTTGTGCCTAATGTGATTAATATAATGTGAATGTGGATTGATTAAGCGGAGCAAAGCTCAAGTGGTTGGAACGTTGCCGTCTGCTCTGCACCCTCTGGCAGACGGGGGTGACAAACACCAAGTACGTTCCACCGTTTAATAACCTATAGAAATACCATATGAATTTCATTACGAAATGTTTATTTTATTTATTATTTATTTATTTTGTAATGTAATAGTAACACTAGTGCTACAATCATTTGGAACACAATGTGGGGCTATTTTTTATTAAAGAATGATTAGGATATATTTTTATAAAGCAATTGAAATGGTTAGAAAAAAAATATATTTATTTTATAAAATCTTTATATTTATTTTGTAATATAATAGTAACACTAGTGGTATAATAATTTGGCGCACAACGTGGGCCCTTTTTTTAAGAGATGCTTGGAATTATTTTGAAGTACTGCAAATGAATCATTGTTTTTATATGTATATATAGTCATACATCAATTAACGAAGAAGGTATGTTCAGAGAAATTACTTCGTTAATCAATGTAAACACAGTATGAAAAAAGTTGATTGAAGCACTGCACATATCTCGATTTACAAATAGGAAAAAGATTCGTTTTCAGAGGATTTTTACCTCTTTCGTAAAGAAAATGAAAAGCAACTTACATAAACAAATAACGTTTAAAATATGAATCAAAAGTTTGATTGTTTGTGCTGTTTTCTCGATCATTCAATAATTTCCTAAACTTATCACTAATCCCTTAACTATAACATTTCTTCCTAAATCAGGATAATTTTTACTTCAATTTTATTTAAGGTCCTTCTTTTATAAATCATGTGTAGTGAACATTTTTTCAACTTTGAGGGATAATTACAAGAATACAGTATTAGATGTAAATATACAGATACTTGCATAATTAAGCCTGAATATTTAATTTTAATTAGAGTACTCATACTTATAATTAGCGCAAATGGTAGTCAAGTAATACAACAAAACGTAGAGACACGCTTTTTCGAGTATTAAAAAAAACGTTTTTTCAACTTTGAGGGTTAATTACAGGAATACAGTATTAGATGTAAACATACAGATACTTGCATATTTTAGCCTGAACATTTGACTTTAATTAGAGTATTCATTTACTTAATATTTATTTGTACAGAAATCACTAATCCCTTAACTATAACACTTCTTCCTAAATCAGGATAATTTTTACTTCAATTTTATTTAAGGTCCTTCTTTTATAAATCATGTGTAGTGAACATTTTTTCTTTAATTTCATCTTTATTTGTGTTCATTGTTAATAAAGTTTTCAAAATGTTCCACTGAAAAACCATCATCATTCAATAAATTTTCAACTTCGACATTTTCTAAACCTACTTAATTTATAATTTCTTCGAGACTGTTTTATTCTTCTGGTATAACTTTTGTTCATATTTAAAGGCATTTAAACATTTCTTATTGAAATCTTTTCAAGAATTATCTATGTTTGCAATTGCGTTTTTAATGGTATTTTACCAACAAATTTTCATTTTTTTGTTCTACTCTATCTCAATTGAATTAATTAATATTCGAAGCAGATAATAAACTTTTAATGCTGTTATTTCCTAATCCAATTCTAGAATTAGAGAAGTTGTGTTTGCTGTAGGACACACATTAGTAATATTAATTTATATGTCCAACATAATAATCTGTAAGATGTCCTGACAAACTAGCTTTAAGCTCTATTAATGAATTAGATGTGTTCCACAAATCTGCCTTTTCAAAGGTAAATATACTACATTTCTGAGTGATTACTTGTCAAGAGCTAGTAATGTTTTCAAATTAACTAACGCTGTAATCTAACTTAATCTAATCTAAATAAAACAATTGGTCAAACGTGATGTAAATACACGGGTTTAAAGGTAAACTTAGTTTAAAAAAATATGTTATTTCCTCTTTATACTCTGTTTGTTATAAGAACACTTTGATAGGAATGTAAAGCAACCAAAAAAGAGCTTTAACATTGCTATTTTAACTGTACTTAAGATTTCGTTATATCGAAGCTTCTTTATCAGAGGTAACGTTAACCGAGGTATGATTGTATATAAGCATTAATTATTTTTAGAAAAAATATATTTCTTTTGTAATATAATAGTAACAATAGAAATTGGTGCACAACGTGGGGCTTTTTCTAAAGTAATGCTTGAAATATTTATAAACCGCTGCAATTTTTTCATAAAGCAACAGATTTTTGTAAACTATGATCCAGGAAAAGATAAATGCGCAAATCCTGTAGTAAAAATGATGAAATATGACGGAAATTTTTGAAGACAATTAATATAGTATTATAGTTTAATACTTAATCAAAATTTTATATCATAATGAAATTTGATTACTAGATTATTTAATCTTAAAACTAAACCCAAAGTTCTGTAAAAAATATGATGAAGCAAGATGATATTAAAAATGATACACACAGAGCAGACAAACATTTTTTGCTCCCTTCTATTATATTTATTGCGAATGTGAGTTTCATGAAATTCATAGTCATTTCGTCGTTCCAATATGTCATTTTTGATGAATATTTCAGGAACAGCGTTTTCAGGAGGGTTAAATTGCACCTCGCTCGCTGTCTCTCCTGCTGTATTGCCAAAGAGAGTTGAGAGGGGTTGTAGGAATGAGTGCGAATTGTAAAGCACGTCTCGTATATCCACGTCTTGGTCTTCGGCGCTTGGAATGTGTTCATAAGTTCCGTAATAAATGAGTTCTGCGCTGCGAGAGAGGGCAAACGCGAAAGGATACCAAAGGAATTGCGTAAGTTTGATTTATGCGGTCGCATTGCATATGGAAATTAATGCCGCATGTAATGCTTTCGTCGACAATAATTGAGCGATAAACACATGCCCTCCTCTACACGTTCGTTCTTCACTCATAGTTCTTCATTCTTAGCACGTTTGCAGCCGCCATTTGCTTGCGACGCAAAAAGCACACAGCAAAATGGCCTCGCCTTTAATTAATAAAGCAATTAAACGAAGAAGAAGAAGAAAAAACATAAATAAACTCATAGTTCTTTTGATCTGTGCGACTCGTTTTCTTTCCTACTGTTATTGCTTTATTTTTTATTCTTTGTTGAATTTCCTTTATTTTTTTTGGTTGCGATTAAAGTTGAAAGGAGGCGTCGAAGCTTGTTTACAAATTAGAAGCCTTCAATGGGCATTTTCCTCGACGGCTCTGCCTTCGCGCCACGCACAAAGTTAGTTCATGCCTCTTTCTTGTCCGTTAATTAATGAGCGTTAAAGCTCGCCACCTCTTTTACACTTTACCAATTAACTTTGTGGGCTCGGCTCCACAAAGCGTTGCGAAATTATATGTATAAATAATAATTAAAGGTGCAGAAAAAAAATATATATATAATCGTATATAGGCGTAAAGTCATTTTCCAACACGTACATTTTATATTAATCATTTACCACTGACATTCTCAAACTGTTCTTAAATTTCGTTTACATAACTATTTTACCAATAAATGTTTGAATTATTAACTGAATTTCAATTATTCCAAGAATTATAGTTATTTTTTCAGTATTTTTCTATTCTAAATTTTTTTTTTCTGTTTTGGTCAAAAACATTCAACTTATAGCCAGAGATGTTGGCAGGTTGTGAATGAATAATGAAAGTTAAAAAAATAAAATCTCAATTAGTGTATTTCTTGAAAAAAGATAATCGTTTAGTTAAAACTTTATAATATTACATAATAACTCAACTTAATATAAGCTAACTTTACGTAATAAAACCTAACTAATTTTATAAGATAAACAAACTTAATTTAACAAAATATATCTATTTTATTATGAAATCTTCAATTTATATGAATAAATTGAAGAAGAAAAGTAAACTTATGCTATTTTATTCTTCATTACATAATCTAACTATTATATTACTTTTGCACTTACACAAGTTTATTTGTCAAATTCAAATATGTTATTAAACCTATCTTATTACAAAGCTAACCTAACATTCTATAACCAATTTTGTCCTTACTTAACCTAACCTAATCTAACTATTTGAATTTTTCAGTATTTCATTCTTTTTAAATTTAATATTAAACTTATTTTTTCTAATAAATTGAGTTTAAATGTAAACTAATATAATCTAATACCAATTAATACAGCCTAACGTATCTTCACAAAACCTTTCATCAAATTTTCAAACTTAACATAACTAATTGAAACGTATCATAAATTTTTAATTAAATTAACTAACGAAGGAATTTAATCTAATCTAAGAAAAATAGTTGATTGAACTCAACTTTTCTAATTTCACCTAACCTCACCTTTTCAAAATTGACGTAACCTAAACTTTCAACTAATTTAACTAAAGATTAAACTTAGTATTAAACTTATTTATCTAAGTCATGTAACCTAATTCAATGTAATTTAGGCTAATATATCCTATAATAATCTCATACACAATAACACTACTTGACTTAACCTTACCTCAACTTTTCTAACCTAACCTAATGTCACCTATTCAAGCATAACGTAACTTAAACTATTAATCAAATTAACTAACTAATCGAAAAAGAGCACCTAACCTCACCTTTTCAAAATTGACGTAAACTGTCAATTAATTTAACTAAAGATTAAACTTAGTATTAAACTTATTTATATAAGTCATGTAACCTAATTTAATGTAATCTCATTTAATATAGACTAGTATACATATTCTATGATAATCTCATAATTCTAACACTACTTAACTTAACCTTACCTGAACGTTTCTAAGCTAACCTAATGTCACCTATTCAAACTTAACGTAACTTAAACTATTAATCAAAATAACTAAATAATCGAAAAAGAGTTGATCAAATGACATGTAAATTCACGGGTTTAAAAGCAAACGTATTTTTTGAAGATATCCTATATACATGTAACACATAACCTTTTCTACTTTAAACTAACCTCACTTATTCAAAATTGATGTAAGTTAAATAACACTGAACTAACCTAACTTAATAAAAATTCCCATCACATAACCTATATATATTTACTATTACCTAACATTTTCTTATTTAACCTAACCTCAACTGTCAATTAATTTAACTAATGTAGTTATGTAATGTAACTACATGTGTTTTGAACATTTTGAGAATTTCTGGTATGTTTGAAAGGGTGTCACTAATTTTGCATCCCTTTCTTTTTCGCTTTAACGAAATTCCGTAAGGAAATGATTGAAATATATAATTGAAAGAGGAAGAGGTGGCGTTAATTGCAGGTCCGCTTTGGTTCTCAGCGTAGGCCTTTCCGTTTGTAGTCATTTAACGAAACCGTTGATGAAGGGAAGGCGGGGGAGACGGTGGTAGACAATGTCGGGTGCGGAGACGTAATTAGAAAATGGCGGCCGCTCAACTCGCCGTCGCTAATTAACGGCCTCCGCTTCGGCCGTTAATTAAGTAATCTGTTTTAATTTGAACCTTACTGAATGAATATCGCTTACACCTTTGACGCGCAAATTAACGACAAGACGGAAATGGGAAAACAGGAAACACAGCAACAGCAGAAACGAACGTGTCAAAGAATCGTGTGTATGTTTGTACGTACATATGAGGAAATATAAAGTAAATTGTAAAAGAAAATAAAAAGAGAAAAGTGTGTATGGTGATGATAGAATAAATGGAAACCAATGAAAGGAAATTTTCGTTAGATCCAAAAGTATTCATTTCATTGAAATGTTATATAAATTTAATTAAAGTTTTTTTTTTGTGAAGAAAAAAATTGTTTAAATCTTAAGAATAAATAATTAATTTGACAAAAAAATATTTTTGTTAAATTTGCAATAAACTAATTATCAAAAAATCTTTCAGGCATGCCAAGTGTTGTATTAGAGTTGGTATGATTTGAAGCTGAAATTGTGTTGATTTACTGCTATATTCACACTATTCAGGATATTACACATGACTTGAAAGACAGGTGTACCAACTTTTATTGGTTATTATAGAATTCAATGCAAAACTGAATACCTCGCATAGTACTGCTTTGGTTAGTATTGATTCACTATTGTACGGTTTGAAAATTGGAAAAGCAACTAAATTTTCTCTTCATAGACTTTTTATGATGTCCATTTTCGGTTTTAAAGTCCTCGATTAGTCCGGTTTCAAACTTGTCATTTGAAATTATTTGAAGTTCGTGGAATAAAGAATGCAATTTTATAATCAAAAATAATGGTGTTCTTGAAACATTTAATCTGTATCTTGGAAAGATGAGATTTCAAAGTAATCCCTTCGCGTTATTAGAAAGGCGGCTTTGGAGAAGAAGTGCCATTTAAAAAATGATTGGAGAGAGAGAGATGAGAGTTTGTGTGGCGCCAACCGTACAGAAGTTGAGCTAATTCCCTTTTGACTCCTTGTGTAGCAATAATTCGTGGCTTACCGTAAGTGTGCACGTATATATGTATGTGGAGATGTATATAATTGTTTTCTCTGGCACGTCTTTCTCTCGTTGATTATAACACAAATAATTGGTTCTTTTGTGTGGGCTGAAGGGATGATGAGGATGATGAGGTGGAGGTTGTCGCTCTTTTTTTTTTTCTTCTACCAACTACTTCTTCTTCTCTCCATCCTCGGCCTCTTCGCTATTGTCTTCACACAAAGTCCGTGTGGATTCGAGTGGATCAGAGTTATTTCATAATGGTGCATAATAAGATTCTCGAGGGGGAAAAAATCCCCGACTTGAAGAGGTTCTCTCGGGGGCCGTTGTTTATAGCGCAGATTAGTGTAAAGTTTGAATAGTTGATGACTGGTGAGAATCGGTGGAGGAGAGATGAGGACGGAACGATGGGGGTGGACGATTGGTATGAGAGAGTTAGAGTTGAAGAGCAAGTGAGTGAGAGAGAGAGAGGAAAGAGCTAAGGCCGTGGGGGCATCATCATTGTGATTGCCTTTGTGTCCGGCATTGGGCCTCTCTTTCAAAAGACTTCATTTGGCTCCCGTGCGAACACAAAAGTCAAACATTCCAACATCCTCCTGGATTTAATTGAGGACCCCCAGAAGAAGCAGATAAAGGACTTGCAGTGGGAAGAAAAAGGCTACTGTTAAGAGACGAATGCGGACAAGGAGGAAAAAGGAAAAGCATCGCCTTAATCTTACTTTCTTCAACTTCTTTTCGAACGTTTCGAGAAGTTTTGACTAATTAAATACTATTTTTTTAACTCACCTTTCAGAAAATATGATTTTTCTACCTAATTTAATAATAAGTAAATCAATTATATCAAATTAAAAACATTTTAAGCGAAAAATTTGCCATAAATCAATCAAAAAATCAATAAAATTAAAATTATAACATATACATAATTAATTACAAAAAAGTATAGAATTAAAAAATTATGTAAATAAATGATCAAAATATTGAAAATTTTCTAAAATTTTCATATTGAATGTTATGAATTTATTTGAAGGTTTTATTAGAAATATGAAGGTTTTCAGTTCTTGAACAAAAAAAAACTAATGATAATTAAAATATGCAACATATTTATTTCTTCTTTTTCCAAATCAAGTTAATGTTGATTTTGATTACATCATTAATTTTTAGTGAACATCAAAATAATGATATGATTTTATACTTATGAATCTAGTAGTTTATTATAAGTAATAACCGTTAATAAGAAATAAATTTTGAATGACAGATAATAAATCTTAGAAAATGGACTTGATGCTGTGTGTATCCAAACTAAGTATAATATGAGACTTATATGTCTTGTTACATAGAGTTTAAGCTTTCAATAGAATTATATAATTTTATTAAAGTTTGTCCACGTGGCAATACAGTAAAATGACAGATTGCAACTTTGCAAAATAGTGTGAAATGACAGCTGTCAATTTGGTTAAAATGTCTTTGTATTCAAATACATGTTAAAATTGTAATTCGCGTAATTTGTGTAAATTTTTCTTACATTTGTAATTCAAATCATAGTGATGATGCAATTTGACAACTGTAAATGACAGCTGTCACTTTGTTTAAAATTTAATCGTATATGATTTATAATGACTATCAAATACAAGTTAAACCTATAATTTGTGTAATTCTCGTACAAATCATTGCGATGATGTAATTTGACAACTCAATAACTATCAATTACATATTAAAACTGTAATTCGTGTAATTCAAATCATAGTAATTATGCAATTTGACAACTCAGTGTAAATGACAGCTGTCACTTTAGATAAAATGTCACAGTATTCATGATAAATAGTGACTATCAAATACATGTTAAAACTGTAATGCGTGTAAAATTTGTCTAAACGTATAATTTGACAATTCAAGAAAAATGACACCTGTCATTTTAGATAATATGTCATAGATAAATACGATTAAACACCAGTTAGAACAGTGATGTTCTAACAGTGTAATTCCTGAAACATTCTCGTAAACTTGTATTACAAATCATAGCGATGATGTAATTTGACAACTCAATAACTATCAATTACATATTAAAACTGTAATTTGTGTAATTCAAATCATAGTAATATAATGCAATTTGACAACTCAGTGTAAATGACAGCTGTCACTTTAGTTAAAATGTCATAGTATTCATGATAAATAATGACTATCAAAAACATGTTATAACTGTAATTCGTGTAAAATTTGTCCAAACGTGTAATTCTAAGTAATTTGATAACTCAAGAAAAATGACACCTGTCATTTTAGATATTATGTAATAGATACATACGATTAAATACCAGTTAGAACAGTGATGTTCTAACAGTGTAATTCCTGAAACATTCTCGTAAACGTGTATTACAAATCATAGCGATGATGTAATTCGTGTAATTCAAATCATAGTAATTATGCAATTTGACAACTCAGTGTAAATGACAGCTGTTACTTTAGTTAAAATGTCATAGTATTCATGATAAATAATGACTATCAAAAACATGTTAAAACTGTAATTCGTGCTAAACGTGTAACTCGATGTACTTTGACAACTCAAGAAAAATGACACCTGTCATTTTAGATTAAATGTCATAGATAAATACGATTAAACACCAGTTAGAACAGTGATGTTCTAACAGTGCAATTCCTGAAATTTTCTCGTAAACTTGTATTATAAATCATAGCGATGATATAATTTGACAACTCAATAACTATCAATTACATATTAAAACTGTAATTCGTGTAATTCAAATCATAGTAATTATGCAATTTGACAACTCAGTGTAAATGACAGCTGTCACTTTAGTTAAAATGTCACAGTACTCATGATAAATAGTGACTATCAAAAACATGTTAAAATTGTAATTCGTGTAAAATTTGTCTAAATGTGTAATTTGACAATTCAAGAAAAATGACACCTGTCATTTTAGATATTATGTCATAGATAAATACGATTAAAAACCAGTTAGAACAGTATTGTTCTAACAGTGTAATTCCTGAAACATTCTCGTAAACTTGTATTACAAATCATAGCGATGATGTAATTCATGTAATTCAAATCATAGTAATTATGCAATTTGACAACTCAGTGTAAATGACACCTGTCATTTATTTATGATTAAACTTGACTAGTAATACACCAGTTAGAACCGTGATGTTCATAGGTGGTAATTGTTACTTATATGAAAAGTTATCAAAATTTTTAGATGAATATAACTAAATAATATATAAAAGTGGTTCAATTTAGGATACGTTTAGACTGTATATATCCTTTGCCACTATTATTACGTTTCCTTTATATATATTTTTTCTTTTTTTTTATATTGTTCGTAGGTATGTGATGAAGTGATGGAGAAACAGTAGGAAGCGAAATGATAAATCCCAATCTAAATGGCACAATGCGATGCCAGCGGGAAATGTGTTTTGGTTAAAAAGCGAAGATCATCGTTGGTGAATTAATTTTTTAATGGGCGCTGCCAACCGCCCCCCGCCGTCCCCCGCAGTCTGCCCCTCTCGCATCTCAGCGGCGGCTCGAACACACACAAACAGTAGCAATCATCGAACACCCCACGACTCCACCAATTGTTTCGGCACACCACAAAACGCACACGAGCAGTACTCTCATACTCTCTTGTCTCTTCAGATTGTTGCTGCCACCTCTCCATCATCCTAATCCAATCCCGCGACTAATTGCCGTACACGGCGTTTTCGAATTTCAATTAATGCCATGACACTTTACTTTTTTTCTAACAATCGAATAATTTAGAATGGAAGCACGAGATGTTGATGATGATGATGATGACGATTTGGATGTAGTTGATGATGATCATGACGATGATTGTTGATGACGAGAGGAGTATCGATGATTGGTGATTGATTCTTTTTAATTGAACAACAGGAATTAATTTCATTCCGTAACGTTTAATACCGCTACCTCCTTGTTATTTTCCATCTGGCATCAAGATAAGGACGTCGCCTTTCTAATGGCTTCTAGAATGAGGAAAATAATAGATCAAACGAGATCATAACAAAATATTGAGAAATAATAGGATGTGCTTTATTAACAGAGACGATGTTAGGAAATAATTCTTTTTTTTAAACAATAATTTATTATATATATTCATTGATACATAATTATGGTATAATTACATAATTTATTGTTAATTAGATAAATATAGAATAATTATTATACAAATTGTATTAAATTAGTAAGGTTAAAGTCTATAAACTTTCCAATTTATTCTAATGTAATAATTTAATATAATATTGATTAAACTTTAAAATTATATAATAAATATGTATAAATAAAAAGTGTGAAATACAAAAACTTAAATCATTTTTGGATTACTATAATAATTTGTTACTAAATTAATACTTCAAATTTACTTTTTTCATAAACATTTTAAGCGAAAATTTGCCATAAATCAATCAAAAAATCAATAAAATTAAAATTATAACTTATAAGTACATAATTAATTACAGAAAAGTAGAGAGTTGAAAAATTATGTAAATAAATGATCAAAATATTGAAATTTTTCTTTTATTTTCATTATTATATTATAATAAGAAAATTGAGAAATTAAAGTTTAAAAATCTAAATTGTAAATAATTCAGTTTTTGAATATTCATTATGAATTTTCTTAGAAAAAAATAAATATTTCATACATAGTTCAAGAATATCTTTCTTTGTGATTTTTGGATTACTATAATAATTAGTTTACTAATTTAATAATTCAAATTTGCTTTTTTCATAAACATTGTTTTATTTTTCGGTTGTTATTTATTAAATAACAAAATTTACCAAAAAAAAATGAAGAAAATCCTGAAATAAAATAATAAAAGTTAAAATTATTATGTTAATGATTTTTCATAATTTTCCTCAAAAAAAAATTGAATTTGTTACAATTTAGTACATTTCTTTGTAATCAATTATCGTGTTTCCTGAAAACTGAAGAATTGCATATTATGTAATTTCATAAGTTAAAAGAAAAATCATCTTGGTTGTTGTTAATTTTATAAAATGTGATCAAAAGAACAACAAAAACAAAACGTGAAATTCATATTTCTAGTTGTGAATTTTCATGTTTTAAACAGATATTTAAAGAAAATACAAGTAAAAATAAATAAAGAAACTGAAAATTGGTAAGTTCCTAAATGTGTTTTCCTGTATTTCCTGAAAACTGAAGAATTGCATATTTTTTAAATTCATAAGTTAAAAGAAAAATCTTAGTTGTTGTCAATGTTATAAAATTTTCACAAAAAAATAATAAAAATAAAACGTGAAATTTATTATAAAAATGTAGTTGTGAATTTTCATCTTTTAAAAAGATATTCATAGAAAATGTAAGTAAAAATAAATAAATGAAACTGTGTTCTCTTTAATCGAAGAAAAGGAATTCATTATTTGTTGAAAGGGGGAACGTTGAATGGTGACTGCAAAGCGGGTGCGTTTTTTTCTTTTTTCATCTTTTCAACCCCCGTCGGGGTTCGTCCGCTTCCATTTTTACGTTCATTTTGTGTTTGTGAATTAAACGTTGAATTTGTAAAATATTTGGGTACAATGGGCGGCAGCACCCGCTGGAAAAATTGTATTGTCGTGTCGCGATTGTCACGGAAATCTGTTGTGACATGGTCCGGCCATAACTTAATTACTGTCGCAAAAGGCCTTCTCTGAAAAAAATAGAATAGAAAAAAAAATTGTTTGGTTCTGACCGAAAACAAAGACCGAGAGCAAAGAGATAATAAAATATTGAGGAAAGTGAAGCAATAAAGTTTTATTATGGTTTGCGAATGGGATGAGTTCAGACTAGTCTAGTCGGATAAATGGATGACCATCATTGCCCCATCATACAACAATTTTGTACCTGTTTCAGTCGAGATCTTGTTTCTTCTTTTCGGTGTCTGAATTTTAAACGTTGACTCCAATAAATCCATAAATTTTCAATGACAACTAGTTCTTCAATAACAAATAGACAAAAAAGACTTTCATCTTTACATTAAAGACAAATTTATTTCTGTTTAATAAAAATCTTTTTTTTTCAGATTTTCGTTTTACTTCAAAATTTATTACAATTAATAATTAGATTTATTTGCATATACATTTATGAAGATGAAATTTCCAAATTTGTATAGTAATTAAAATGTATCACAATATATGTATATAAAACAATTATAAAGATGAAAAGTTTAAAAAAAATTGTGAAAATTTTATAATTTTATTGTTAATCATATATAATTTGGTTTAATGTAATAAATAATACAAACTTATAGTATTATAGAAAAAATGATATTAGCTAATGTAATAAATATTCAATAAAATATACTGAAAAAAAAAAAACAATTTACTGTAAAATCATTGTAAAATTTTCAAAAAATATCGGTTCTTTTATAAAAGTTAAATTATTTATGACATGATACTATTAAGATTGGCGATAATTTTCAAATTATATTTCTATTATATCAAAATAAACTATAAAGTAACAATTTTAGAAATTGAAAACTTACTAATTTTATTGTATTGAATTTTGATTGATGTAATAAATAATACAAAGTTTTGTGAAAAATTATATAAGAAAATTAATATTTCTTAGATAAATTAATACAAACTTAGAAATAAACACAAATTTTGTAATATTTTTGTTTAAAGTTACTATAAAAAGAGCAACAAAAATATTAATAGAATCAATAGAATGTAATGAAATCTGAAGGATTGCATATTTTGTAAATTTATTTTATAAAATTTCTTCAAAAGGATAAGAATAATTAAATTTCACTATAAATATGTGATTTTTGCATATTTCCAGTTATGAATTTTCATCTTCTTAAAAGATATTTAAAGAAAATGCAAGTAAAATAAGTAAAATAAATAAATTTTCCTAATTTTATTGGTAATCATATAGAATTTAATTACATGTAATAAATAATACAAAGTTTTAATTTCTTTGTGATAAATTAGATTGAAAAATTAGTATCTTTAGATTAATCTATACATGTTTCAAACTAGATGTAAATTTTGTTAAATCGTAGTTTAAAATTACAAAAAAAGGAATGGAATTTCATTAAATCGTGTAATATATTAAATATTTATTTATTAAAAAATGTTATAATTTTAATTGTTTCATCAAATAAAATTGAAACAAATTGTTGACATTTCTTAAAAGGAAACGTGTCTAAGTTTAATTTGATTTGGTTTACATGTAAATATGTAAAAGGACAAAAATAAATTGGGTTTATTCCCTCCGTTCTCCATCCTCTCTCCCAAGTATCTGTGTGTGTGTATATATATATTTTTTATGAACATCGCTTCAAATGTGCTAATTGGTAGCCTAAATAGTCGATGCTGGTGCTGTCTCTAATAATAATTATGGTGTGTTGGTGTTTATTGTTAACGACTAACATGGGTTTCAGAAGGTAAAAATTCCAGACCCTCTCTCCGCCTGGTGCCGTGTCAATTGGATTGTAATCCGTGCTATGATGTGTGTTAATCGAATAAACCTCCACCAAATACGACGATTTAGCACATCCACACCGAAATAAATAAATCAACAAAATAATATTGAAAAAAAAAATCAACAAGAATCACATGTTGTAAATAAATTTGTTATGTTCATTTAAGCAATAGTTTTGAAACTTAATGTTATATAAAATAAACGAAACAATCATTTTATCATTAGTTTTAATACAATTTAACAAAGAAAAGCAACAATTAATAAAAGTTCGCAAGTTGTAAATAAAATCGTTATGTTCATTTAAGGCTTAAATTTTAAGCAATAGTTTTGAAAGTTAAGATTATATACAAAAAAGTTCTACAATGAAAGTTAAACCACTCGTGTTTATTAATAACATTTTTGTGATCATTTTATCATCAGTTTTAATTAAATTTAAGAAATAAAATCAAAAATTAACAAAAATTCACATGTTGCAAAATTGTTGTGTCATTTAAGCAATAGTTTTGTAAGTTAATATTATGTAGAAAATTGTTCTACAACAAAAGTTAAACAAACTTTGTTTATTAATATCATTATAGTGATCATTTTATTATCAGTTTTAATTATATTCGACAAAAAAAATCAACAATTAACAAAAATTCACATGTTGTAAATAAAATTGTTGTTTTCATTTAAGCAATAGTTTTGTAAGTTAAAACTATGTAGAAAATTGTTCTACAACAAAAGTTAAATAAATTTTGTTTATTAATATCAATATGGTGATCATTGTATTATTAGTTTTCATTATATTCGACAAAAAAAAATCAACAATTAACAAAAATTCACATGTTGTAAATAAAATTGTTGTGTTCATTTAAGCAATAGTTTTGTAAGTTAATATTGTACAGAAAATTGTTCTACAACGACAGCTAAACAACTCTTGTTTATTAATATCATTTTGATGATGATTTTATTAATAGTTTTAGAAGATTTGAAGAAAAAACAAATCAACAATTAACATAAATCACATATTTTAAATGCTAAGATACTTCAATAAATTTTGTCTTGATACTATGAAAATTTGTGGTCATTTCAAATCATTAATCTATAAAAATCTAATCTATTTTCGTTATTAGAGGTAACGTTAATCGAGATTCGTGTATTGGGTTAATTTCAGCAATAATATAAAAAAATATTTCTTCATTATCGAAATTTACATAATTTTTCTCATAACACTAAGATTGGTGATCATGTTCCAAATATATTTGTATTATAGTAAGTTAAGTAATAAGCATTCTTTAATGAAAAAAAAATATATGTAATAAAATTAATACATATTTTTTTAAATTTGCTATTTGTTTCTCAAATTTTTAAATATTAATACTAATCATTGTTTCAATACAACGTATATTGTTTATACAAACAGTACACAATTGACATCGTGATACTAATATGTACAAAACAACTTCATCAATAAAACAGTCATTGAAAAATTACAGAAAAATCAGTGCGTTCTCAAGAGAAAGCTATTAGGAATACGCACAATAAGAACGAAGATTAATTTTGATGTCATAAATTTTTGTACATATATATGTTTTTTTATATATTTCGAAAAACCATCTTTCTTCTTTTCCGGTGACGTCTGCGTAGGTTTTGTGTATGTGTGTATAAAAATGGAAGAATCAGGGGATGATATATTGACCGATGGATTTAATGGAATTACTTTCATTATACTTCCACCCCTAATAATCGGAATAATCGCTTGTGTACACACACACACGTTCGGTTATTATAAAACAGGATGTTTGGCGCATTTGCTCTCGAAATGTGTTTTGTAAACTACGTGAATGTAACACAAATAAAACTAATATTGTTGAATGATGTAGAAATAGAGAATAAGAGAAAGAGAGAGGTTTGATAGGGGGATGTGGATTGTATGGGAGATCTCACGCGCGTTTTTCAGAGGGAAAATTTCGTTTTTGGCTTTTTCCCGAATCGTTTATTTATTGTATATCTATAAATTCTGTTGTTGTCGTTTCTTTATTTATTTCGTATATACACTTTGTAGATTTTTTTTTCTCTCTCACTCTCTGGATGACATAAAATACGAATATGTAAATTTCCGACTACGTGATTTACATAATCTATGCGGAGCGGATTTATGGGTTCTCCTTAAAACATATTTTCCTTCTCGCACTGCATTAGCCATTGTCGTGGATTATTTTCGATATTTTCGAAAAAATATAAATCATCGAAGACCACTACATCACCATAACAACACGAATAGAAGTACATCAAGAGTACACAGCGAAATACAAATATGTTTATGCTTCGACTGATTTTCGTGTGGAAAAGAAATGCTTGTTACCATCTCAATAGCGTTTCCACATGATTTCGTTCAAAATATATCAACTTTTTATCCACAAAAATATTAATTCAAGAGTCTTCAATTCTTCCTAGCTCAGTGATTCTCAAAGTAGGGATACAAAAAGTTTGAGAAGCACAGATTTAGCTCGGGATGTTTTCAGTAGCGAGATGTGGATTCATAAGGCGTAAGCAAATTTGGTTTTCTTAGACATATGGCCCTATCAATTTTAATATTAATATGGAAGAACCCCACCCACTGATTTGAAATTCAAAAAATCATAGAGCCCATTTAAGGCTGTTATTTGCAACTGTTATTTAAACAGTAACAAAATTTGATAACGGGGGGTTGTAGTCTAGATTCTCTGAGGGCCACATTAAGAAAGTCGTGGGTCCTAGAAAACAGTTAGTTTTAGTGTTTGAGGGCCCTAAACATTTATTTATTTGGACCCTATATAGACTCACCCTTCTCACCCTTGATAGGTATGGCAGAATTGTAGTTTCACCGCCCTCGAGAATTTATTTTAATCTTAAGATACTAAACAAAAACAAAATCATCAATTGTTAAACTAAACTTTAGATTAACTTCGGTTATTAAATCCAAAGAATATTTAGTTCATATTCTTAATCTTAATAGTTTTTAACCAAGAAGTTCATGTATTTGTCTGAATGGAATAAAAAGTTATTAAATTTATTGAGTTATTTTCATTAGAGTTAATATTTATTACTTTGGGAAATGTTAAATTTCCAATGATATAAATGTATTTAAAAATTAATAAATTGTAA
Source organism: Nicrophorus vespilloides (assembly GCF_001412225.1). Classification (NCBI taxonomy): domain Eukaryota; kingdom Metazoa; phylum Arthropoda; class Insecta; order Coleoptera; family Silphidae; genus Nicrophorus; species Nicrophorus vespilloides. The sequence goes on from NW_017099425.1 coordinate 85,246, forward strand.
TGTGAATCAGATTGTTTCACATAAGATTGCATTAAAAATGTATTTTTTATATCTTTCCGCCAAGAAAACTTTATTTGTACAATGGTACAACTTAAAATAAAAACATTTTTATATTGTAATTTGTATACAAATCAATACTTTAATAAGATTGATTTGTAAACAAACTAAAATTATGTAATAGATTATAAATGTTAAACTTCTTAAGACTATAGATTATTATTTTCTGTAATTCAAGTGACTATAGATTTTTTTTAGAATCATTAACTATTCGTATATAATTGTTCTAATTGAAAAATTTATGGAATGTCTTTTTCTTGTATTAATTAGATATTTATTTAATTTTCCTCTTGTTTAAACATAAATTTATTTAAAAAAAAAAGTATTTTTTAATGTTTTTTTTTATATAATTTCCTCAAATTTTTATTTTCTATTGACTTGATTTTTGTTTATATATTTTTAAGAGTTAATTTGAAAGAAATCATTGAAAATACTTACAAAATTAGTTAGGAGATGAAGGATAATAGTATATTTATCCTTGGTATAGACACGATGCGTCTCGATTTGTTTGCTTTGTCTTGTTTGGAAGATACAGGAGCCAGAAAGGTGTTTGTCCAACGTCCACGGAGTGTCTCCTTCTCGGGCCCTTTCTAAGTGATCTGTAAACCTAGAAACTGTAGTGCCACTAAAACAATATTCCCTTATTTGCGCATCAAATAGACCACGTCTTTTAGGGAAAATCAAATCAATTTGTGCGTTACGCAATGGCAAATCGTACTTATTGTAATGTTATTGGCGAAGGAACGGGAGGATCGCGCAATACGATTTCTATGTGTAGAGCAGCGGATGATTGTTATGGTGATAAAGAATGCCTTTTGGAAGGAAGGAATATTATAAATGGCGTTTTCTACTCGACGAAAGCCATTCACGTCCGCGTGACGGGCCCTTTTGTATTAAATTAATCTTGTGTATAATATTGGCTGTCTGTAAGGTCGCCTCTTCCACCTCTTTGTTCGTCCTCCCTTTAACGTCGCTAAAACTCCAAAATTAAAATTTAACACGCATTTTTTTTCTACCTTCTTCTTCATCCTTGTACTTACATCATAAATTTCATGTAAATATTTAAAAATAATCATAATTTATATAGAAAAAATCGTTAATTTTTATAAATATTTTAGTGATCAATTTATTAAATTTGCATTTCGCACGTATTTTCATACATATATTTAAAATAATTCATAAAATCAACAAGCATAGTAAATTTAATTTAATTATAATTGCTAATTACAAATTTTATTATAATTTTTAATATGATTCAAAGCAATTATCATTATTTTTGTTATTATTATTAATTTTATTTGAGAAACTTAATAATTTAAATATTTCAAAACTTTTGTTATTTTTCATTTTCTTTATATTTAGTTTTTTTTTTAAACAAAAAGATTTCGGTCTGCATTGGTGGTGTACACATTTGTTTAGGACAAATAAGTAGCAATGAAGGAAATAAGGAAAATTAGAGAAGGAGACTAATTACAAGGCATTTAGCACCCTCGTGTATCGGGAGACAGACAATCTAAACAATATTTAACACTGGCTGCATTATTGGCCAAATAACAAAATAATACACGGTGGCTACTTCACACTTGTCCGCTCCCGTACTGCTCTAATCGGTCTCAAAATAGACACACTGACTCCGTGTTGAGTCAAACCATTATTTGTACTGCTTGAAACTATACGAGACGTTTAAACTCCCTATTTACAATGCGTTTAGCGACCATCACCCTGGGACAAAATGCGACTCCAAAGACCATACCTTACTTCCAAAGAAACAAAACAAATAAATCAACGAACAAAAAAAAACAATGCATCCTATTTCTTCAAAATAAAAAGTCTAAAACTAACTTGTAATCAAAATAGTTTAGAATTATTAGTTCAATAGTTATCATTACATAATTTAGTATATACACTTGGTTCTCTTTTTATGCGGTAGATACGTTCCATAGCAAAACGCATAAAAATAAATCGCACAAAAAAAGATTAGACACACGTATAAAAATAAAGGAAACGTTCCATATTTTTTTAAAACCGCATAAAACTAAATCAATGAGTTACAATATACCAAAAATCGCATAAAAAAGGGTTTATTAAATTTCAGAAAAATAATTAGTCTTACTATATTCTTTCTGAAATGTTTATTCACAATTTTATAAAAACGTTAACAATCATAGACAAGTTTATTAAATTTCCGAAAAATATAATCTTAACATATTCCTCCTAAATTTATACAGAAAAATTTTACAAAGAAAAATAAAGTAAATTTTTATGAAAGTTAATCTTTCTTCACATTTTTTTCTTTAGAATTATCGTCGCTATATGAGATTGTTCGGCATAATTTGCGAACTGGTTCGAAATCACTTTCATCACTAGAAGAGATAGTCAGCATATCAAATCTATGCCCTGAAGATAATGATTCTTCACGAGTAAAATTAGTCTCAACTTCGCATGTAGATTTTTTCCCTTTGACAATATAATCAGTGATTAAACTTTGCGATGGCTTTGCTATTTTTTGTACAATTCCTGATATCCAGAAATGCAATTCTGAAGCTCGCGTTGAAACTTGAATGCTCGTTCAGAATTATCATCTTTTTCCATGAAATGGTTTGCCAATCTGTGTCAAAACGTGTCAAAATGGCCTAAAATAGTTATTTGAAAAAAAATACATCTTAAAATAAAAACCGCATAAAAAGAGGACCGAGTGTAGTATCTAAATAACTGAAGAGTTGTTATGTAAACCAAATAGAAAATATAGAAAAAAAAAGTATAAATTCTAATTTAATTTATTTAATTGCATGAAAAATTGTATAGTAATGTTTGTTAAATATTAAAAAAATTATAATAAAGCTGATACAAATGTAATTTATGGACTTTATTATAAACTTAATAAATATAATTGATAAAATTGAATCTGTCTGATTGAAACCGCATAAAAGTAAACATCTATTATAAAATTACTATTTTTTTAGAATTTATTCAAATTTAGTTTATTTTGAAATTTTCGAACAGGACTATAGTGGATCGAAGCCGCACTATGTGAGGTATTAGTGTATTATCAACTTAACTAAAAGTTAAAAAGATTTCGTTCTAAGTATTCTTGTCAACAAATACAAAAGGATAACAAGAACCGGTCTCATAACAATCAATTTAATTTGCATTGGGAATTACGAAGTTGGCAACAAGATTAATCTTCCTCAATAAGAAAGCAATGTGGGATTTTGTTCCCAACTATTTATGTTTGTTTCTATATTGTGTATATACATATATATTTCGTTCGTCATCTCTCTCTCACTCACTCTAACAGGCTGCCAAACGTTCGTTCTATCTCTCGCGTGTGTCTGTCTATTTTTCATTTTGTATGTGAAAAGCTATGTTCCTGCTAGTCCTGCGGAGCTAATTTCCTGCCAAACGGCGCTCTCGCGGACAATCGCATCATTAATCTTGGCGCGACATCAATGAAATGTTTTGTTGGGTTTCCCGTTTTAAACACACGTCCACCCGAAAACAACCCGGTGACAAGTGACAAGCAATAGATTGGATTTTTTTTTCACACAAATTTTCTGATTATTATTATTATGATTCTCTGTCCTCTTTCACTGCCAGATTTCCAACGTCCTTTCGTCCACCGATTACTCAATTACCACAACGGTAACCGCAGGAAGACAATAAAGAAACGAACGTAGATCAAGAAAGATATTAGGTAACATTTATTATATGTTATTCAAAGTTTTAAGAATAATACCAATAGTATAAAATTAAAGCTATTTTAAAACTATTTTCCGACAAGTGGCGGATATATCCGCCCTATCCTTTATACAGCAATCAATTCCGATGCTTTTAATCTTTTTTAGAAGGAAACGTAGAAGACATCACTTGTGTTTCTGAGACAAGATACAAACTGCTGTTTATTATATAATTTCGCATTGAAAAACGCGAATTTGAAAAATTTCCATAAAAGTTAATAAAATATATAAAAAAATAGGTAAAACCTTCGATGACATACCTTTTATATACCCGGCCTAATCCTTGAACTGTAGATTAAATCAGATATTAACTAATATTGACATACATTGACGAACTACTATACTTATACTATTATGTAAACAAATATAATAATATTCGTGGTACATCTGAATTCCATCTATGTCCGTATATGTTGATGTTAATTTTGAAGAAATTGAGCTAATATATAAGATGAAAATGCAGTCTTTCTTTCCTTTGAACGGTTGGTGACAATTGTAAGTGAGATATGGTTTCTTGAGGAGTGCCTCTAATATGATGTAATTAACGTAATACGTTGTGTGTTGCAAATACAAGCGATTCATCTTGGGGTGGCGGAGGCGGCGTCGGCGACGTCGGTTTGTTTTCTCAGTCAAAGCTGACAAGTTGGCTGGTTTTGGGGAGAGAATCCTGATCCCATCCACCAACGAATTCGTTCCTCCGCACCCCTCGCACCGCCATTCCAATCTACACATATAGAAGAGAGAGAGATACAGTGGAGCGACATTATCCAACAAACACATCGTCGTCTCGTTGTATTATTCCAAGTCCCAGGATCTTACCCTTCTGCTCCGGTTTTGTCGCCGAATTTATATCTCCCACTGGCACACAATTATCGCCTCACAAAGATGACGGAATGTTTGTGTTATTATTATTATTACATTATATTGAAATTGAAAGCACACGTAAATTGAGAATGGAGGAGACACACGAGACGAGATACAGTCTTCTTCTACAGGATTTCCATCTCATAATGCTCCAGTCTCTGTTTGCGTGAATGTCTTTACTAATACTACCACCAAGTAGAGAATCTATACGCGTATATACGTGGCATTGTGACGACTGTTTATGCAATAAGAATAATCACAATAATTTCGCAGTGTATCTGGCAAATAACGACGAGGGAGGCTCTTTTGTTCAGCGCTGAATCAATCTGTCTTTTGGGCCATCTGCTGGAGCGGATTCCCATGGAACGTACATTCATCCAACAGTTACCTAATTACATTCATTTCTCAATTCAAATATGAAATACACTTATATATTTATTAACACTACAATTTTTCAACTGTATAAATAAAAAAAATACAATTAGAAAATTATTAAATTACAATTTATATTAGTAAAGGAATGTAAACTCATAATAATATTAATTTTAAGTGTTTGAAATGATGGCTATTTAATCTTATTTTGTTAGTACATTTTCTGTGAGCAGTGACAACTGCAAAACCTATTGGCGAATATATCCGCCAATCTAATATAAGAAATAATTTAATAAATTTATTTGCATTACAATTTCTGGATGGATAATTAGAAAATTAATGATCTATATTTATAGAAATTTTTCATATCAGTAAAAAAAATTGTATTGTAATTTTTAAATCTTACAAAAGTACAAAATCAAAATAAAAAAACAAATCCATTTAAAGTTTTAGTAAACTAAATAAAACTAGAAATTAATTGAATAGAAAATTCAGAAATTTCTAATTACATAAATGTGTTACATATAATTATGAAGGAAATATGAAAAACTTAACATAAATTATAAAAATATTTTAAATTGAATAAAATTTCAAAATTGGAAAGAATAAATCAAGGTATAAAAACGAACTGCAGATACTGAGTACAAAATATGTTTTGTTTAGGCAAAATAGAAATATTTAAAAACGTTTTAAAGAAATATCGAAATGAAAATTTCAAGAATTTATTTAGAATATATACAGAAATGTTATTTTGGTTTATATAATTTATTATTGTAGTTATATTTGTCAAAAGATTGCATTCAAGTATATTGTACATCATTAAAATTGATCACCAATCAAAAAAGTCAATGTTGTTTAACTTTCTTAATTTTTGTAGATCTAACTCGATAAATTTCTTAACGTCCTCATTACCGCAAGAATTTACTTTTACCTTATTTGGGGTAATTTACCTCGGTTTTAGACACCTTATTTATATAAAAAAATATTTTATATACAAATTTATTAATATTTTGCTCAATTTAATGCTTTAATTAGAACATCACAAAAATTGTATGAAAGCAACTCAACAACATGTAATCAATTTTATTAATTATGTAAAAACTATTACACAAATAAAAAAATTTCTACTTCTTAAGAATAATTCTATTAAAATCACTTTTCGACGCTTATTTCTGCTACTATTTAAATCTCAACAATCCTCATTAAGAATTAAGACTAAATTTGTGTATGTGTGTATACGTATTAATTTAAATGCAGACTTTTTCATATTCAATATAAGTCTCAACCCCTGCCTGAGTATTTGGTGACTCGAGTGGTCCTCCTCGTGATACATAACTCAACGGCAATCGCATGAAAATGTACCTATGCACGTAGAGTTCAGCAATTGCTGTTTGAATGGAGGGTAGTTTAATTACTCACAACACACGAGGGTCTCTTTCTTGCCGTGGTTGTTGTTATTCCGCTTTGTTGATTCCGTACCAGAAAGAAAAACAGTCACTGAAATAATTACAAATCCACTTGAGATTTTCTTTCATTTCATTCATTCTTTCTTTATATTATTATTTGTTCATTCACGAATAATTTAAGCTATTGTATTATTTGTGTTCTTCGGTTTTGCATTAATGGTCTTTGTCAATGTTGTTTGAAGATACCCTAAAATGTATTTATACTAAACTACAGTCAGCTGTTCATTATTTTTAATAATATTTGTAAATTATTGTTTTTATTCATTAAAAATCACAATAAATCAAATAAAAAATTGATATTTTCATTAAGAAATTAATATTTTCATAACATAAATTAACAACTTTGGTAAAAAAAACAATTTAAATTCAATAAAATCAATGAGAAAATAAAAATGTTTATTTTATTCTTAGAATAATATTGATAATTATTAATGATAATTCAAAAAAAAAAGTTATTAAGATGAAAATAACTATTTATTTATTGAATTGAGAAAGATTAGGATTAACGATTTCATGGTAATTGCATAATTAAAATATCTAGATTGAAATGAAATGAAATTACGTAACGCAATTATCAAAATACCATCCGTATCGTGACAAGTCTGTTGGTGGTCCATTAACATCTTAAGAACGATTCTCGTGGTTATGATGTAAGAAGGATAACGCGTGTCGTGTTTCTATGCGAATTGTATAGCTTTGAACAAAGCGACTTCAATTGACACGTGAGCCTATTTTGCATCTTTTGCAAATTTAAATCCATTGTTCCAATATGCAAAACCTATCGATTTTTTACATATCCAATTGATCTATTTGACTTAGTCACTTGGCACAATGGAACTAACGTCTCCTAGCTTTTCAAAATCAAAATTCATTATTTAACAACATAAAAAACGTATTGTTACTTCCACAAATATGTAGAAAAAAAAAATGTATATTTAATATGATGACCATTATTTTGTGGCTATTTGAATTAACGTTTAATAATAACAATAACTCGCATAGTGCGGCTTTGATTAATACGGATTCGCTATAATCCGATGTGAAAATTTAACACCAAAAGGAATCATTGACAAAATCAAAATAATTTCTAAAAAAAAATGTTTACTTTTTACATATCAATTTGATCTATTTGAATTAGTCACTTGACACTATAGAACGAACGTCTCCTAACTTTTCAAAATCAAAATTCATTATGTAATAAAAAAAAATGCATTGTTCTGTAAATATGATAGAAAAAAATGTATATTTCATATAATGACTATTATTTTGTGATTATTTAAATTATCTTCGTAAAACAATGTGAAAATCTAACAACAAACTAAAAGATTATTGACAAAATTATTAGTAAATTTAAGTTATCGATTAATCTGGTTTCAAACAGTCCGGACTATGTGAGATATTGAGATTGAGATTTTCAAAGCTGAGTAGATCTGTAATGTATAATAACTGTAGATATTTTTTTGATGATAAGTTTGTTTCTTTACAGTAATTTATTTGCTTGTGCTTTTGTGAATAGATATTGTGATTTCCACATAATATCGCTGTTTGTTTTTCATAGTTGATAGCAAATAGAAGCCGTGTGTAGTCCTGATAATGTAATAGAAATCTTGTAAATGGAATATCTGTTGTTATTGTAATGATTAAATGGGTAGAGAAGAGAAAAATAGGCGACCGCTAAATGGCATTATATTCTGAGGCTCGTGCAAATGCAAATAGCCAGGAAACTACTATCCCCATATAGACATTAGCATTATTATATTTTCAATAATGAACAAAGTCGCGTTTCACACCATATTTTTTCTTTTTTTCGTTAATTTTCATATATATACGTACCTTTTTTTTGTGAAAGCCAACGCCATTAACACGAAAACGGAAAGATCTTTGAATGCCTGCTCTATTTTGGTGCCACAAAATGTAGGATTTTAACACGTCCTCTGTGCAACGCATTCAGATGACACCACAATAGCCATTATGTAATTATGGAAACGTGTACGTATTTATATTGGACATATTCATACGTTAAACGACTTAATTTTTTTTCACACACACACACTGTCGGTTTGTTTGCTTAAAACATTTGTCGGTTTCATGTGTTATTATGTTCGAATTCTCGGTGTGGTCATTTTCAACAATTATCACAAAATATTTATTATAAACGCAATACATGATTTATTTGAAACAAACTTCAATTGTAGTTTTATAAATATCTGTTTTTGTATACGTTTGACAGTGAATTACTTCTAAATGACAAACACTTTTCGAGATATAGACAAAATTGTAAAGACACTGGTTTTTCAAAGCTTAAAAAAAACATTTCTTCAAATTTAACAGTGATTTACGGCTAAATGACACACGATGACTTAATGCATGAATATTTAGCTTTAATTTGGTTATTTAACAATGAATTTGTCGCACATATTTTTCGAGAAATAAGCAAAATTGTAACACTGCTTTTTCGAATATTTAAAAAAACGATTCTTCAAATTTAACAGTGAATTACATCTAAACGATACAACTCTGCCATAATATTTGTTTTAAAGAGTGAATATTTAGCTTTTATTTGATTGCCCAGCAATTAATTTGTCTAGAAATAAGAAAAAAATTGATTTTCAAAGTTTAAAAAATCGTGACTTTTAGTTTGACAGCGAATTACAGCTAAATGACAAACTATATTAAAATACTTGTATATATGTTTTAAGAAGAGTTAATATTTAGCTTTATTTTGGTTAATCAACAGTGAATTTGTCGCTCACAATATTTGTGCTATGAGCAAAAATGTAAAAACACTGAATAAAAAATTCTTTAAATTTGATTGTAAATTATGGCTAAATATCAAACGATATAACTATATCAGTACACTCTTTTTAAAGAATGAATAATTAGCTTTAATTTAGTTACTCAACAATGAAATTATCGCTCATATTGTTGGAGATATAGCAAAAAATGTAAAGACTACTTTTTCAAAGTGATTCTTTAAACGTTTCTTCTTATAAGTTTTGTTTTATTCGAATAAAATAAATATTAAATTATATTTCATAAACTGTATGAGAGAAAACATGGATTATGAAAAAAAGCTTGAAATGAATTTGCGCAAAATTGTGATTGGAAATGTTGGTGGAGGAAAGGCTGGACTGGAAACGGTGAAAACATATTCGAAAACGATGTGAAGTGCGCTACAAAACGCGAATAAAAGAACATTTCTGTTCGCGATAATTGCACATTATTAGTGCAAATGAAGCCGATTATTGCGAACTAATTAATGTTGCGCTACTAACAAGCATCCAACAAAAACACTCGTATGAAAATGCATTTGCATTCGCTCTCATAAATACACGAACACATCCCCATCCATATGGATTCGTTTCATGCAACAGTTGATGCCGATGCTCATCATTCCAATAATTCTAGACAAAAAAAAAAGTAACAAATTGAAAATTAATAATGTTTTGTTTTATTATTATATAATCATTTAAGAATTAGATTAGAAAATATTTTCTTGGAAAAAAGGTAATATTCATTCTTTATATATTATTAGAGGGTTAGACTGAAGTGTACATTTTAATTAGATGACGTGGCAAAAACTATTTACAAATCACTTGAAGTTCTAGCAAAATTAAATTATGAAAAAAACGTAATATTTTATGAAAAATCTGTCTGTAATTATATATAAATAATTATATTAATTATATATAGAGAATAGTTGAAATCTTTAGTAATTATTGATATAGTATTTGTAGTAAATGAATAATGAAATAATAAATGTAAGTAAAGAAAATCAAAATTAATTTTTCAATTAGCGGCAGTATAAAAGGGGAGAAGCAAAAACAAAGGGGCCCCAAAAAGGGTTGTTCGTTCCCTTTCTTTCTCTCTCTCTCTCTCTCTCTCTCTCTCTCTTAAAGAGTGGCAGCCGCTTTTGATTTCAATTAAAAAAAAGGAGTAAAAAGAGAAGGGAGAAGGGCCTTCTCAGCCGACTCGACGAAGGAGAGTAGAAAACAAAGGGCACTGCCTCAATGCAATTTAAGGCGACCCCCGGAAGCCGAAGAGAAACAGAAGCAGAACTGGATGGAGGTTGCCGCCGAGAAAGAGCAGAAAGACAGACGGATCCATTGTCGCCCGAAAAACCCCTTTTTGATACGCAGCTCACACACACTTTCCATTTGACGGATTGCTTTCTGGGGGTTGGTTTTGAAAACAAGGAATAATATTTGATTGTGCTGCATTTCAGGCAGGCAGGCAGTCCACTTTGCGCAATAGGGAAATTAGTCCGGAAAATCGATTACGAAAACGAACTAACATAATTGAATAACGATTTTTAACCCTTAAGTTTTTTTCGTTGCTAGAAATAACACTAATAAAATAGTAATTTATTTCCATTTAGACTATTAGTAAATATTTTTATTTATAATAATACCTGAGAATTCATCAAAACTTTATTAATGAATTAAAACAATAAGATAAATTAATTTGCATATCTTTATAATTAATATAATAAACATATTTTTTAATTAATTGTCTTTAATAAAGATTAATAAGAATTACTGAATTTATATAGCATTCAAAAACATTCGTAGCTTTTTGTTTAGAAATTTGAACGTTTTGATTTACCTGAAATGATTGTTTTACACAATTGAAATATATTTGCGCAAATTTTTTCTAATATATATTCTTACATACGTTAATTTACTGAGATTTGTTTTATCAAAATTTGCGCAAATAGACAAGTACGTATAATTTTTATTAACACAATCAAAACAATATACTTACCAACATTAATTATCATACTGTAAATATCAATATTTTATACGAATAAAATAGTTTTTAAACAAAATTTGGGCAAACTGAATTACTAATCATTGTATATACTCAAAATCTAAAATATTTTCTTAGAAATATGAATTTGTTATTGAAATAAATTATTTTTTATCAAAATTTGCGCAAATAGAGAATTACGTAACACAATCTTAGTACAATCATCAATTATACTATAAATATCAATATTTAATATGAATAGAATATTTATTAAACAAAATTTGCACAAACTTCGTAGAACATTTATTAAACTCAATATACAGTTTGTTATAACAAACTTTAATTATTGTATTACAAATGTCAGTATTATTTTAGTAATATTTGCGCAAACATAGAATAATTTTCAAAACCGTTTTTATTATTACCAAAAACATATAATTTTACCTATAAAGTATAAGAAAAAAAAAATTATGTAAGCTGTTTTTCGCAATTTGTTCTTTTCACCTGAAATAACGATAAAATATACAATACGCTTTATTAGAATTACAAAAAAAAAACAGTTTACATCATATTTTCAGTTTTTAGTGAATTTACCTGAAATCATAATTTATTTTGGTTTCAAATATTGAATATTGAAACCAGAATAACAAAAGTTTTTTTTGATGGCCAAAAGAATTGTATTATTTTATCAATGTTTTGATTTCTTTTCTGCTTTCTCTGATTTGTTTTTTTTTTTTTGTATATTTGTGTTTTCTTTATCATTAATTAAAAAAAATAAATATAGATGAACAACAAAGGTAATCAAGTTTGTTTACTTCAATTACCTGAAATTGAAATCACTTTGTTTTCAATAACAATGAGAAAAATACACTCAAATAAATAAAAATATTTACATTTTAAAATCATGATTTGTAAATTTTATTTAGTAAAGAAAAACAAAAATGGATATTTTGATAAGCTTTACGATTTGGAAATTTTATTTTGGATTTCATACAAAAAAGTGTTGAAACTATAGCAAGAAAAGTTTAGTTTTAAAATAAATATTTTGTATGCAAAAAGAATTTTGTACAGATAAAATTGAAATAGTAATGTTGAAAATTGTATTAAGAATAACGTCAAATAAAATTAAAATATGTTGATAATTCCTATTAATGAAATCTATTATTAATCGATTTAATATTTTCTGATTTATATGTTGGAACCTGGAAATGTGAGGGTATTTGAAAATGTTGTATAACTTTTCAATTATATTGTTTTGGGTTGTGTAAAATAAGAGAAGTAAATTTTTGGGTGTATTGTTGTTTTTTTTTTATTATGTTATATATACAGAAATTCATTTCTTTAGTCAGATATTAACAATTAAATTTATATATTACAATACAACAGATAACTAAAATTCTAATATAATCATTTATATACTCATATACTTAAGGTATGTACATATAATATTTGCTTTATGTATATATTTATATATATTACAAAAGTCTCAGTCCAAAAAAAAAATAATAATGAAAAAAAATAAAATAAAACTAATTATATAAAGTAAAACGAACAAACGAAACCGAATGCGTGAGAATCACAGAGAAAAAAAATTGTACATTTGAGACATGGTAATACGAACACTTATGAACGCGATCAATACATAACGGGCACAGGTCTCCTAATCTCTAAATCACCCGATGAGCTAGGACTTGAACCGGGGCTGGAGCTGGCGGAATACATCATCTGCTGCGGTGATATCGCCGGGTACATGTTCAGAGGTGGAGACGGGAATTGCTTCTGCTGGTTGTGGTAGATCGTGTTCAAGAAGTTGGAGTGCAGCGATGTGACGACGGCACTCTGTCCGCCGGTCGGGCTCTTCTCCGACGGAGGAGCGATGCGGGAGATATCGAAAGCCGGATTGAAGTACGGATAACCGTGCGGTACTTCGAATGATGGGAAGTACGGTGGCATCGGGTTCATTCCCATGTTCATGTTCATATTCATGTTCATGTTCATATTGTGGAACGCGACGTTCGGTTTGATCGTAGGCGGCACCGGACCTTTAGGTTTCCTCCTCGGTCTGTACTTGTAATCGGGATGCTCCTTCATGTGCACTGCTCTCAACCTTTTAGCCTCATCGATGAACGGTCTCTTCTGTTGCTCCGTGAGCAGCTTCCACTCGGCACCCAAACGTTTCGAAATCTCTGAGTTGTGCATCTTCGGATTGTCCAATGCGATCTTCCTGCGCTGTATCCTGGACCAGACCATGAAAGCGTTCATTGGCCTCTTGATGTGTCCTTCACTGGGAACAACCGGGGCCACCACCACACTCGGCGCCGGATGATAATCTTCCAACATACTACCGGGGAAATTGTACATATTAGCCATGTTTCTGTCTAATGTATTTTCCTTTCACCACTTTTATATATATATATAACAAAAAAAATTCAATTCAAGTGTTATACGAGTAGACGTATACTTGCAATTCACTGTATTCTTTTCGAATGATTCTAGATATATATTACTCTTTTTTGTTGCTTTAGCTCTAGGTCACCTTCACAACTAAACTGCCGACTGATGACTGACTATAAGCCTCAAGAGCAGACGATACTAATTCCCTAGTAGGTGGAGCCTTTTAAATACGTTCGGCAGTGGGGATCCCTAAGGACACGCCCTTCGTCCGCACCATTGGTCTCCCCCACCACAGCAACACCCTTTACACATCTCTCCGACGCTTTGTACATGATATTCCTTTATTTTCCTTCTTTTCGTCCTTATTCTTCTTCACTTGCGTTATCCTGTTCACTCGTTCCATTCTTTTATTATATTTCTCCTATACGTATTACTTCTTCTTTCTTTCCTGTATTTTTCATATTATCCGTGCATTCGCTCTGTCCCAGCGTTATGCATAATGTCCTTACCAAGAGAACCACCATATTATACCTGTTTCGAAGTTGTTGCTTCATTGTTACCATTAAAAGTACTCATAATGTATATAATATCCTTATGTTTACATAAGAATGCCATTTCGTTCGTACTTTATATTTATTATGCATCCTCGAAAGCCACCCCATTATTCCAGAAAAATAAGCGGAGGCCGTTCAACCGCACCGGGATTACAAGTTTACTCTCTCTACTTCTTCACTCCTTCAATTAGTATTAAGCCAACATAAATAACGCCGTTTATCGTCGCACAATATTCAATTCCATTACGTAATTCAAACGAGAAAAATAATATAAAAGAACACAACGAGCGTCGGTTTGTTTCCCCCCCTTTTTTTTGTGATAGCTCACTTTAATTTCAAACTCCTCATTGTGCATTAAAATTAATTTTTTTTTTTTGAAAAACAATCCACAGTAAAAAAGTGCCATTGTATTCAATTTTACATCAATTCATTTCAATATTAACTTTTTTAAATTAAAAACAGTTTATATATCAACATTAGATTTACAAAACCCATCAATTTGAAAGTAAAATTTCATAAATTTTACAAAGTAACAAAAATATACATAATTCAATAATTGCAATATTATTTCTGATTTTGAAAATATTGCATAAATAAATTAATGATTTTGCAATTTCTCCAATTATGTGAAAGAAAATGGAAATAGTATGCCTTTTTTTTAATAATAATACGCATTTTTTAACTTTGAAAAAAATATTTAGAATTGATTCTAAAGCAATATAATAATACATTTTTTTAAAAATATTCTTTTAATTTTTTATAATATTTGATCATCTGTAAAATGATAGAGAAAAAGTAGAGAGAGAAACGTCAATTTTCTAACCATAAAATGGTTTTAAAGTCTTTAATTCAATAATACATTTTTTTTTCTCTTAATACAAAATCTATTATTTAATAGAAAAAGTAAAGAAAACCTCAATTTTTAAGCAATGAAATAGGGTGCATCATGTTTTCTTTTAAAGTCTTTCATAGAAGAATACATTTTGTTTTCTAAAAATTGTCTCTTAAAATTGTGATCTTCTGGAAAATGCGATACAAAATTATACTATTTAATAGAGAAAATATAAAGAAAACCTCAATTTTTGAGCATCTTTCACCTTAGAGATGAGTTTTAAATTATTTTGTAGACGTTTTTCTTTC
Organism: Nicrophorus vespilloides; assembly: GCF_001412225.1. Taxonomy (NCBI): domain Eukaryota; kingdom Metazoa; phylum Arthropoda; class Insecta; order Coleoptera; family Silphidae; genus Nicrophorus; species Nicrophorus vespilloides. The sequence continues at coordinate 100,579 of NW_017099425.1, forward strand.
TTTTTAAAATTGTGTCTTAAATTTGGAATATCCGATCTAAAGTGTTATTGTTTAATATAAAAATAGAGGAATGCCAACTTCAAGCCAACTTAGAGAAATTGACCTAAAATTAATATAATGTTTGGTCAAAAAATATTTTTTTATATACATTGATCATTCAAAAATACACCACAGAATATTAATATTTAATAGAAGACATAGATAAAACTTTAATATTCAAGACATAAAATATACTTTTTAATGTAAAAAAAATAACTTATTGTGATTGATTTCATATTTATTCTCTTAATTTTGTGATTGTCCGAAAAATACGATATAAAATTGCTGTTTTCATTCTAAGATTTCAGCGTGAAACATTAACAACAAGTTTCAATTTATTTGAGTTCATATGAAAATCGGGTACTTCGTTTCTGAAGTTATCAGAAATTTATTATAATGTAGAGAAATCCTAAGAATATTACTTATTAACATTTTTTAAATTTAGTAAATGCTTGATCTTCTAAAAAATTTAATATAAAATGTTAATGTTTTGAAAATTTGAATCAGAAAAAATATCTTTAAAAACTGTTGGATTAAGATGCGTTTAATGAAGTCCCTTTGGAAGAGGGTCATCAGAGTAAATTTGTGGGGCGTTCGTTGCGGTCATTCCCTGCATCAATTAGAATTTGCTCTAGGATTCGTAGTGTCCGAAATATTATACAGCGTCCAGGAGGGAGGGTGGTTTCCTGCACCCCTACACCCCGCGCAACACTAGTGCCCTTTTGTCTCGGACAACCCTGTTTACAATAAACCCGAACTGTGGCGAAACAAAAGCTTATTGTGACCGTTACAGTTAACAATGTCACTGCCACAATGAGGGGTTACAATACGCCCGACAAACCCCGTCCAAATTCACACACACACACACACACTCACATAGAGAAACAATATGTACGCATTTTTTTGTTTTGTTTCTATTTTCAATTCTTTCTGATTTTCGAAACAAATATTTCAAACATTTGATTTATTCATGATGATTATCCAGAAATAAAGAGAAAAAAATTCGATTTGTGAATTTTTCACTATTTCCCCAAGCTCAAGTTTCTTTTTTTCATCAATATGAGTTGCGCAGCTTTGTTTTTACGTTTTGGACCGTTTGTTTTTGTAGCAACGGGTTCCAGATTGTGGAGGGATACAAACTGTAGGTCATTCTTTAACCCCTTTTTTTTCCTTTACTGAAGGGTGTAACGATTACAAGAGGTAAAACTCAATGAAGAAAGAAAGAAACGTGATCATCGTCCAGCTAAATAAATACACAATTCATTCAACGAACAATAATATTTGTAACTTATTTATTTTTATGTTATTTTAATTCATGTTTATGTTAATAGGATGAAGATTTATGTGAATTTTTAATATCACACTTTGAAATCTGCAATTACGTAATTGTTACAGTAATATTTGTGTTATTCTTATTTAATTAAATAATTTTAAACAAAACTTTCTAATTTTTTTCTTTCTTTCTTAAAATGATAAAATTGATATATTTTTCAGTATTTTCCTTCTTTCTAATTTGTTATCATTAATTAAATAAATAATCATAACATGTATTCATTTTCATTAATAAATTTATCAATTACAGCACTAATCAAAGACATAATTTTCTGTACTCATATTTTTTACTTTTTTTTTCAATTAAATTTTAATTTGTTTTTAAAAATTGAAACCGTTAATCCGCACTGATCGAAGCCACACTTTATGAGGAAAAACTGCATATCATTTTCTTTAGTAAACTAAATTAATCATGAATGACTTCTTTTCCAATTTTCCTAGTTTTTAATTTTATAAATTAAAATCGGTTATTATTTGTTTTCTCTATAAAATTATTAAAATATTTACTAATTTTATAATAATAAAAATGTATTTATCAATTATAACAATACCTCGCATAGTGCGGTCTACCAAATATTAGCACTGTTTGAATCCGCACTAATCAAGGACTGTAATAACAACATAATTTTTTGTACTCATGTTTTTGACTTTTTTTTCAATTAAATTTTAGTTTGTTTTCAAAATCGTGAATCCGCACAGATTGAAGCCGTACTATTTGAAGAAATGCTGCATTTCATTTTCTTTAGTAAACTAAATTAATCTTTAACGACTTCTTTTCTAATTTTCCTAATTTTTAATTTTAAATCTGTGATTATTTGTTTTCTCTATAAAATCGTTACAATATTTACTAATTTTATAATAATCAAAATGTATTTATCAATTACAGCAATACCTCGCATAGTGCGGACTACCAATGTTTGAACCCGCACTAATCAAAGACTTTAAAACAAAATAATTTTCTTTACTCATCTTTTCGACTTTTTTTTCAATTAAATTTTAGTTTGTTTTCAAAACTTGAAACCGTGAATCCGCACTGATTGAAGCCGCAATATATAAGGAAATGCTGCATTTTAATTTCGTTTACTAAACTAAATTAATCACGTGTGTTTTCTTTTCCAATTTTCTTTAATTTCAGAAATTTAATCTAAATCTGTGATTATTTGTTTTCTTTATAAAATTGTTACAATATTTACTTATTATATAATAATAAAAATTTATTTGTTAAAATATATAGAATTAGTAAATACATCTTTATCTTTATTATTATTACAATCAGTTAGATTTTCTTCAAAGTAAACTAATTGTCTAACAAGTTTCTTCCATCCGTTAAATGCGGATATCTTTAAATTGTGTAATTTTAAGGATTAAGATAAAAATCCCATTACAATTATCGCCTAGATGAAAAGTGTCTGTTTATTTTATTTTATCTAAATTTTCCACGTCTATTTGTACAAACAACTTTCTATTATCTAAAGTACAACAAAACAAAATTTCTTAATAACAAAACATTTCTATTTGGTATAATCCCTTTTTTTCGCACGGCGACTAATAAAGATGTTTGATAATAGAAAATTATATATTTTTATTAAAGGTAATTGAAAAGAAATGTAAAATATCTTTTAACTTATTTTTCAACATGTTTGTTGTATTACCATATTTTTTATTATCCATAGAAGTTATAAAGTGAAATATAACTGCAATTTTGTTAAAATAAAAGACTTTGAAAAAAAAGTTACGAGTTTGAGTTAAAATTGTTAAAGGATAAGAAAAACTGTTTTTGTTCGAAATATTTGGAAAAAATTATAAAAATTAATTGAAACAGCAACGTTTTGTAACAAATGCAAAAGAGCCATAAAAAAGTTTTAAAGAATGTTAAATTCATTACATAATCTGTGTTTGTTGTAAAAATTAATAATTTGTTGTATTTTTGTAATATTTTATAAATTGCGGCATTTTGACCTATAGATAGTACTTGTGTTTAATTTATTTGTGCGTTTTAGAAATACTCAATAATTTCTTTATTTTGTGAAATAAATGTAATTGTAAAATTTTAACACTAAAATTATAAATAAGTGTTATTTAAATTGTTAGTTAATAAGAATATTTATATATTTTTTAAAGAAATTTTAATAAATTTAAGTTGTTTATTAAATGAAGATATTGAGAGCAAATTTCAATTATATATATTTTTTTAAAGGTGATTAATTTATTGAAAATAAAATAATGAGGTATGTAGAATTTGACCTGGATTTTCTATTGATGAGAGAAATTAATGATGTCTGGTTTTAAGGAGTTCCAGTTTACTCGACATCTGAGATTCCAGTAATTATAAGAGATTAATCAATATATTAAATTAAGTGAGTAGTAATGAGAAGATAGCATTAGTAGTGTTTATAGAGAATTTTAATTTGTTGTCAACTCAGAGTATTTCTTAGTATTATAATCGTAAAACTTCAATGAAAAATGTAAATTTTCTTAAAGTTGAAAATCTAAGTAAAATGTAATCCTTAGAGTGTGAAATTTCTTTGTTCGTAATTGTTTTATTTCCTTTAAAAACAGGCTTAAATCGTGGTTAAAGCTAAGTCGTGTAATCCTTTTCTGTAGTAAGGAAAACAGCATCCACTTGACGTCCCGCGTTGCCAATTGTCAATTTTGACCGACAAACGGACTACAGGGGATGAAGTCGTGGATGGGGTTGAAAGGACATTGTATTTTCAGGATTTACAACAGACCGAAACGTCATTACCTGGTCAGTTAAGACTGCATGAAAACCGTTCGAGGAAGTCCCCCCCTTTTTATGAATATTTATTGGGTGGGCGGTTGCGGCAATATTTGTGTCGCGTATTGCAAAGATTATTACTCGTCTTGTGTTGTCCTGTGTTCTGGTCGGAAGCCTTGAAAGACTTGAAGCAGACGGTAAAAGTCAATAAAAGCCCAAAATGAGCTGTACACCCACGACAAACGGTTACATAGAAAGCACGGAGAAAGCGCATCCAAACAAATTTCTTCGGCACGGTTTTTATTATCTTTGCAGACAATAACGGAATTTCCTCTGCACGGACAATGATAGGGAGGATACTCTTTTTTTTTCTTGTTTTGTCCTCGGAAATTATCGAGCCCTATGTTAGTTTACAATGCAACAATAATTTTGTCTATACGACTTCCAAAATAAACCATTTCTATGCTTGACATTACATAGAAATACTCTTTACTTACTTAATAGAAAAAGTAAATTTTAATAATATTATTGTAGATAATAACTTCAAATTTATTTAAAAAATACAATTGAAATATTCAAATAATAATTATAAAACAAAAAATATGTTTATTCAGATCAATTATGGAAAATTATTCATAGAAAAAAATAGTAGTTTTAGGCATAGTTTTTTAACAAAAAATATATATTGTCTATCTACCCTATACTAATATTTATTGCAACAAACATAATAGAAACTTAACAAAATATCATAATTAGAAAAATAAGAAAAAAATTATTATATAATTATTAATACAAATTTGAAATAAAATGTTTATAAACAATATTAATTCATAATTTTTTCAGTTATGCAGAAATTTAAATATTCTATTTTGATACTTGAAATATTTTGATTGATTTTTACTTTGGACACGTCTAGCACATTTTGTTATTAATCATTCATCAACACTTTTTTTTACTTATTCTGGGGTAAAAATATATATATTTATTTACACTAGAATTACCCCAGTAGGGCAACAAATTCTAATATTTTTCATGAATGATGATGAGATGAATTCTTATATTCTTTTTTTAATGCTTGAAAAACATTGTTCACATGACTATGTAGAACCGAAAAGGGAAAGAACAGCAAACGCTATCACTTTCAATACTATTCCAGGTGTTAAAAATTATTATATCTTCCTTCTTCAGGTCTTTCGAAACACAAGTGATCTTTGAGCTAAGTTTACATTTGTTTTTCTCCAATATTTTTCATGTCAGCACAAACACGTTCAAATTTAGAGCTCCACAATTTACCCCAGTTCACCCTTACCTTACAGAATCATAATATATTTTATTAACCAATAATATTGCCTCTTTATATGAATAACTTAGCAAATTAAAGTATACAAAGAATGTATATTTATTCTAACAAATAGTTTAAATACAAATTTTTGTCAATGAATTTCTAATTTCTAACTGATTTTATAATTTCAAGATTTAACTTTATAATAATTATGATAATTTCGGATTGTATAACTTAAAATTTAGTACAGTAATGAACTTAATGAAAAGAAAATTCTGCTACTATCAATTTGATTTCCCTAATCCATTTTATAAACTGTCAATGTTAATTTAAAGTTCCCTTGATTAACGAAGTCTAAAAAAATAATTTCTAAATTTAACTATTTACTAATTGTTAAATTCAGTTTATATAAGTGTTAAACGAGGTTTTACTGTATCACTAAAATCTCCAAATTCAATACATTTGATACAATTTTTCTTCGATTTCAAATTTTTCATAAACTTATTTATCGTTTGATTATAATATTTCTAAACTATTCATATTTAATATTACAAAAAATATGAAAAATAAATATATTTTTCCTGAAATATACTCTCAAATTACTGACGAATATTTTAAATGGAATAATTTGTAGTAATAAACTATTTATTTTTGTATTGTTAAAAAAAACTATGTATTTTTATTTAAGGTTTTTTTTTATATAATTATTTGTAGTTAGTATATGTTATTATTATATAGGTTTTCTTGACTTTTGTGTTGAATTGTATTATATAATTTGTAATAATGACAAAATATATATTAATTATTGTAAAGTTTGTATTTATAATTATTTATTTTTGTTATTACATAAGTTTTCTTGACTTCAGTACACTTGAATACAGTAATTGGATGAAATGAAGCTTGTTATTTTCAGGATGCTGGTACATGAAATAGGTGTAAATTGGGGTCTTCAGCGTCGTGTGAAACATGCACTTAAGCGCTTCTTTCAACGCAGTTCTCATCTGTTGAAATAGAGCGTGAATGGTGCGTGTACTAACGCATAAGGGGGATGAAATCTACGCCTACAAGAACGTTTAGTTTGCAAAGAACTAGGCCTAATTGCGATTAAAAACTGCACAAGGATCGGGGGCGGCGACGGCGGTTTATATTGTCGCAAACACCTAGTTTCGAATGTCTGGGCGTGGGCCTCTCAGAAAAATAGGCGAACACCCGTGGTTTCTAATTGCGCCCCCCGCGGCCACCGCCCGACCGCCCCTGTCATTTACAAAACCACCATTTGTGCGTATTCAGCCACTGTATTCGTATACGTATACAAATTCACACACACATACACACATGTTTACGTGTGAATGTGTGTGTGTGTATGCACGTAATATTATAGAAAGGCGCCATCCCTAGATCCCATTATGTCGGCCCACATGTACACATTATGTTACATTATAATTAGTAATTAGGTGAGAATATTACTGGCGACGTGTTAATTATATTTAGCGCTGATCGCATATCTCTCGGCCACTAACTACATACACCTAATCATCTATCTCTGTTGCATCAGCGAACATCCAAAATCTTCACATCCTTCTCGTGCATCATAACGCACGACACTTAATTACACCATCAAACAAACAAACAAATGCTCGAAACTTCTTCTCTTTCTCTTGTGATCATGTGTGTCCGTGCAGAGGTGAGCTGTTGCTGGCTTCGCTCATTAACCAATGCAAACATTTACACAACTTTAACTTTCCTCAAATACATTATTCAAAGCTAATTGCCTCAAACGCGCTCAATCACCACCTCAGTCCCAATCATTCCCATTTCTATTTGTTGAATCAATAGACGCCCTTCGCTTCGCCACCCCACAAATGAAGAGAAAAAAAACGCTAACTGTTCACGTTTCAATCGTGCATGCATATGACAAATTATACCATTTACGTCGAAGTATAACTTTACTTTAGGAGTAAATGAAATCTTGACCAAATGTTATGAATGCAATAGTTATGAATATATTCTATTGTTTTGTTTACTTTCTAAATAATTTTATATTAATATTCATTAATGAAACTTATTGCAACTACAAAAATATATGATATAAGTTAATAAGATTCGGATTGTAGAAATAATGTGTTAGATGGCAGCACAATCCAAACAAAAAATACTTCTCACAATGCATCATTTTTTCAGAAAATTCTTCATTGTTATATAATTCAAATATTAAACACGTTGGCACATTGTTAAATTTAAATAAATTGAAAATTATAAATTTCGATTCCTAGTACTAACGATGATTCAAATTTGATAGATTACGGAGAAAATCATTTACTTAAATCCTAAAGATACTTTCAAGGGTGTCCTCGATTGTATAGGAAGAGGTGTTGGCTGATGCGGTTTTTGAGGCAATCACCAAATCAAGAACACTGGATTATATGTGAGTTCGGTGGCAATCGCAAGCCCGACAACCGAAATCTCGTCTATCGAAATCCCGACGTTCGAAATCCCGATTATATCGAAATCCAGACTATGTCAAAATCCCAACTACCATAATCCCGACAATTAAAATCCCGACTATCAAAATCCCGACAATATTGAAATCCCGATAGTGTCTTTAATTATTATAAATTTCTACAATAACATGTTTATGGTAGTCGGGACGCATATCATTCATTATGACTAGGTCGAATTGATCTATGATGAAGGCTAGTTCTTGTCCGTTTCTGTTTGTTCCAAGTGAGGATGATGTGCGTTGAATTCTTCTAGTAATTCTTCAAAAGGTAGGAACATTATCAATAAGACGTGAGAGGGCAGCACTACACGAGAAAAATTTTACTCTCTCCAAGAAACTTTTATATTCGTAAATCAATTTCTTTAAATTTTTAATGTAACTTAGTTTACAAACATTTTTTTCAATTTTTATATATTGCATTAAAACATATAATTAAACAATATTAAATTATTGTGAACAAATTTAAAGTAATTAAAATAAACAACATTGTTTAATCTTTATTAAAGCATTTACATTTTAGAAAAAATAAATAAATTTAATAATATTTTGTTAATTAATGGATTTAGCTATAAATCTAATACTAATTAAACATTGTTAAATTCGAAATGAAAGAAAAATCAATATATGTTTTTAAACATTTTTGTTTGTAAAAAAATATGCCAAAATATTTAATATTGCTTTAAATCTATATAGATTTTTGTTTGCAATTCGTGATATTAATTAAAATTTCAGTTCAAATTATCACAAATACATTAATTAATATTACGAAAGATGGAAGCACTAAAAAAATATACGTGGCTTCCCAAAATACATCTTATTTACATTGCATTTTTCTTTCTTAATGCAAGTATTGAATGATTCTTACTTTCATCCTGTATAAAAAAGCGACTATTTTTTTGCTTTCGGCATGGAAAATGATTTAATTTTCATATTATTTAGAAAGACTTTGATTGGTAGTTTTATGGTCACTGTGATTTATTATAAAAAAATCATATTTCAATCAAATTGATAATAATTATTTTTAAGTAAATCCCTTAGATTTAGAATCAATATAAACCTTTACGCTTCACTTAGAACTAACATTCACCACCACAGTAGTCTTGCATACAATTTTGCATAAGTTAAGTCAATTTTGTAAAGGATATGGCAAAAATAATTGCCACATGTCCGCAAATGGTTGGTAATAACCAAATGTATATTATTTTTGTAATTGGAGAATTTTATGTAGATATAATAAAATAATATTTAAGTATAAATCTAATACTAATTAAACATTGTTAAATTCGAAATGAATAAAAAAATCAATATAAGTTTTTAAACATTTTTGTTTGTATAAAAAGAATAATTATGCCAAATTATTTAATATTACTTCAAATACATATAGATTTTTGTTTGCAATTCCTGAAATTATTTAAAATTTCAGTTCAAATTATCATAAATACATTAATTAATATTACGAAAGATGGAAGCACTACAGAAATAAACGTGGCTTCCCAAAATACATCTTATTTAAATTTATTTACATTGCACTTTTTGTATTCAATGATTCTTAGTTTCATCTTGTATTATTAAGCGACTATTTTTTTTGCATTTGGCATGGAAAATGATTTAATTTTCATATTATTTAGAAAGACTTTGATTGGTAGTCTTATGGTCACTGTGATTTATTATAAAAAATCATATTTCAATTATTTTTTTTAAGTGAATCCCTTAACCCTTTGAGTCCTAGTAGTATCATACCATTGTTTGTTAGATCCAGAAACAATTTAAACCTTTGCCCTTCGCTTAGAACCAACATTTGCCACCACAGTAGTCTTGCATACAGTTTTACATAAGTTAAGTCTATTTTGTAAAGGATATGGCAAAAATAATTGCCACATGTCCGCAAATGGTTGATAATAACCAAATGTATATTATTTTCATAATTAGAGAATTTTGTGTAGATATAATAAAAATGCATACTGACAAGGCGTAGTTAAATTGTGAATGAAGTATAAAATGGTTATGTTTATGAAAGAATATTACATTTTTACGCTACAACTGAAAATTTTGCTCTTTTCGAAGTATTTCATTTCAACTTGTTACAAATATCCGGTGGATACATTTTTCTATGTGTATCAGTGAATGCGTGCATTTGTATAGAAGTGTAATATTTATATACAATTTTTTTTTTGGTGTGTGTATGTGTGTGGGGGAGAGAATAAATGTGAGAGAGGTAATTTAAATTTGAATAAAACAGCTTACAGCGTGTGCGTGTGAGTGCATGAAAGCGAGCGGTGCGATATTGGAGGTGCGGTACAAAAGGGCCCCCATTGTGGACATCTCAATCTACACCCACCGGTGGAAGTGTGTTAGTTACAATGATACACATCTGCATTCGAAAGAGTGTCACCGAGAGACGAGTTTGGAAATGATATGGAAATTGATTCCTGGCTGACAGTTTTGCACATTGCACAAGATACCAACCCATGAAAAAATAAATAAATAAAAATAAATAAACAAACCGTTTTTCACCCCCCCTCACAGCAAGCGCATCAACGCTCGACGTTTACATCAGTTTGGAAAGTAGTGGTGGTATAAAAAAAATATATATATATATATGTTTGAAGTAAAAATACAAGGGGGGCTGTGAAATGATAAGGATCAGAGGCGGCGGAGGGTTGTAGAAATAAATTATTTAAAGACCAATCATTAGTGGTAATATGTTATTTATTGATTGAACCCATTGAATGTTGTTCAGACCAGATGTTGCCAATGAGTAATGATCTTTATCAATTAGATCGGAGCCGCAAGATGGCGGTATAGGCGTGGCCAAAACTCTCGCTCTCCTGGAACGGTTTTCTTCTTCCTCATCACCATCACCTTTTCCATCAACATCATTATTTACTCCTTCTTCTTCGATTTCGTCTTTCCACTCCCATCGTCTTTCATTATTTATCCGGTTTTTGTTATTACTTTTTTTCCCATGCGATGGCCACCTCTTTTGATGGATCACCTTTGATTAAGACTTACCATTTATTTGTATTATATCCTCCCGAATCCGTATAAAATAAATAACAGATCGTGGGCGCAACCAATCGAACTGCAACGTCATTCCAACAGCCACCTTTAAATTGAAAATGTGTGTGTTTTTTTTTTATATTATTATTTTGTCCCGTTGCTTTATTATTTGAAGCAACCCTGGATGGACAATGGAAAACCAATTCCGATGCATTTCAACAATTCGAAACGCATAAGTTGCTTTACATATACACGAAACGCGATCACATCACAATTTGACGATAACATTTAATATGATGAATGTATTCATAATAAATGTATAAGGATGTGCAGTATATGGACTAAATTGTTCAATTACTATACCATAATCTAATACAATCAGTTTATGTTATGTCAATAAGGTTGTAGAAAAATCGAATTAGATAATAATGAACTATTATCAAATATATTCTCATAGTAAATGTATAAGAATGTGTAGTATATGGACTAAATTGTTCAATTACTATATCATAATCTAATACAATCAGTTTATGTTATGGAATTACAAATTCAATAAGGTTGTGGAAAAATCGAATTAGATAATAATGAAATATTATCAAATATAAATAGTTAAATTATTTTCGCTAGAATATGTGAACATATTAAAAAACAATTCAGAACAAAATTGAAACATCAATATAGTGTATATAAAAATTTGCTTTTTTCAGATTTTTTTTGCAAAATTTTGTCTACACTGAAGCAAATTTAGAAATGGATTTTGGATTTAGTTTCATATTATAATCTATAATCAAAATATAATCTCTTTATTCATAAAAAATATTACAAATTATCATATAACTTCGAATTTATTAGAGTTTCAATATTTTTCTGTATCAATTCTTTATGATATATGTTTTTATTGCAGTAAATTCGATAATATTACTAAACTTAGCATTAACTTCTTCATTACCTTATCCCAAAAGTGTAAAGTTAAGTTTTTAGTATTTATTTATTAATATGTACGTTTTTATTTAATCAAAATGTTCGTAACGAGTACAATGTATCAAAGATGAATTTCTTATAAATTATGAACAATCCAAACCCTGGTATCAACGTTTTGCTCATTTTGAGAAGATTAAATATAAATTCTACACCTTTTTGCGTCCTCAAACAAGTACTAAATGATGTTTTGGTAGCAAAAGAAAGAAATAAATATTGTTATCTATAATCTAATCTTAATATAATTTTTCTAAATTTCTTGCTTTTTAATAAATTCTTCTATAAATGTTATTTTTTTAGTCTTTACTTATTAATATGTACGTTTTTATGTTTTTATTTAATCAAAATGTTCGTAACGAGTAAACTGTATCAAAGATGAATCAAATTTCTCAGAAATTATAAAATAATTTAGTTGGAAAGATCCAAACCCTGGTATCAACGTTTTGCTCATTTTGAGAAGATTAAATATAAATTCTACACGTCTTTGCGCCCTCAAACAAGTACTAAATGATGATTTGGTAGCAAAAGAAAGAAATAAATAATGTTATCTATAATCTAATCTTAATATAAATTTTCTAAATTTCCTGCTTTTTAATAAATTCTTCTATAAATATTATTTTTTTAGTTTTTACTTATTAATATGTACGTTTTTATGTTTTTATTTAATCATAATGATCGTAACGAGTAAAATGTATCAAATTTTTTAGAAATTATGAAAGAATTTAGCTGAAAAGATCCAAACCCTGGTATCAACGTTTTGCTCATTTTGAGAAGATTAAATATAAATTCTACACCTCTTTGCGCCCTCAAACAAGTACTAAATGATGATTTGGTAGCAAAAGAAAGAAAGAAATAGTGTTATTGTTAATCTAATCTTAATATAATCTTCCTAAATTTCTTCCTTTTTAATAAATTCTTCTATAAATGTTATTTTTTAGTCTTTACTCAATATGTACGTTTTTATGTTTGTATTTAATCAAAATGTTCGTTACGAGTAAAATGTATCAAAGATAAATCAAATTTCTTAGAAATTATGAAAGAATTTAGTTGGATAGATCAACGTTTTGCTCATTTTGAGAAGATTAACTATAAATTCTACACTTCTTTGCGCCCTCAAACAAGTACTAAATGATGATTTGGTAGTAAAAGAAAGAAATTAATTTAATCTAATCTTAATATAATTTTCCTAAATTTCTTGAATTTTAATAAATTCTTCTATAAATGTTTTTCAATCTACATTTTTTTAATTATAATTACTGGAAAATATACCAAAAATTGGCTAATATGTAATACTAGAAACAAATAAATATACAGTGGAACCTCACATAACGAGCATTTGGCTTATCGAGTGAAATGAATTGTAAGAAAAATGACTCTCTTATTTTACATCATTTTTAAAAATTTTCAGTAAATTTAAGTTTATTGCTATTAAACTTATTGAGGGCGATTAATAGCCAAATGGTTAAGTCGCTCTACCCACGATTTCTTGGGCGCCGGTTCGAATCCTGGTCAAGCCAGAATAGTGGAATCGCAGAGCATCAATATACTACTGAAGTATACCAACAAATTACAAAATTTAATCATCATAATGGTAACTATCCACCGGGAAAGATTATCCAAAGTCAACCGCGATCTTAATAAAATTATACGACATAAAGAAAACTTACTGAAAGTTAAATCTTTCTATTTTTTTAAGTTTATTATTATATTCATTATTATTAAATAAAATGTTCATTGTTCTTTTCAGCTTTAACGTTTTTGTTTGTTTTATTTTGTAACCATTGTGAATTTTGTATCGGATCATGTGCATGTGTATTCATGTATCTGTGTATAGTATGTATGGATGGGACAGGAGTGTTAAAAGTTAAATAATCCGAAATCGATTTGGTCGGTGTTCCGACGAGGCTTTGCTTCGCACAGATCCGTGCGTTGTGTGCGGGGGTTGAGGGGGTGGTGTTTGTACGAAGAGCAGGGGGGTCGGTGGGGGTTTCAGCATTGTGCAAACCCCGAGGCAACAAAAGCCGAACGAATTAAATTCAATTGAAAATGGATAAAACTTCCCGGCTCCGGGCGACAAAACATTTCTGACATAACCACGTGACTTGGAGTGCACAAGTGTAAATTTTCATCATAATACTGAATCGGCCCCCGCTTTTCAATCGAATTCCGTATACACAAAATATCTGCAACATACAGGCAGATCTCATACATACACACACTCACATATATATATATAAATGTGTACAATACATTCACACTATACACTATATACATGCACATTGGAAATCTTTTTCGATTGCTTTGTAAATTCACCACACAGTCGACAATGGCCCCATTTTGTATGTATTTTTATTCAGCTCCGCACTCTCCAAATGGGTTCGGTTTTGCTCCAAAAACCCCCTATGAGAAATTCTACTTGTAAAATTTATCCAAAGAAAATAACAAAAAAAATATATATATACATACTACATGCAGAATGGATCAACTGCGAAAACGATAATCGGCTACAAAGATCATATTTATTTTTTTCTTCTTTTTAACATTATTTTCTTTTCAGAATTTACACTAAATTTATAAAAATAAATATGTAACTTCAGCAATACTTTTCATAATCCGGATTCACTATAGTCAAATTTGAAAATTTTCAAAACAAACGCAATTTTAATTGACTGAAATTAAGAAAAAATAAGTTATACTTTTATATTTAAATTTCTCGATTAGTCCGGTTGCAAACGCTGCAGGACGCTTTTTTTAGAATTCACACTAAATTTATAAAAATAAATATGTAACTGCAGCAATACGTTTCATAATCCGGATTCACTATAGTAAAATTTGAAAATTTTCAAAACAAACGCAATTTTAATTGACTGAAATTAAGAAAAAATAAGTTATACTTTTTTATTTCAATTTCTCGATTAGTCCGGTTGCAAACACTGCAAAATATTGGCGGATATTTCTGTAATAATCAATTTGAATATATGCTGAAAGTAAACTTTTCATAGTCCGACTTCGATTCATTATATTCAAATTTGAAATTTTCAAAACAATCCAAACTTTTGAGTAATTGAGTAAAATAATGCGGGTTTATTGTAATGATCTATAACATAATTTGAATATATTTTAAATATTTTTGCTTTAGATTTTATATTTTCATATAACTATTATATAAGTTATAAATAAAGAATAATTGAATTAAAATAAGATCAATCAAGAATTATTTACGTATAGATTTTATTGTATATGAATGAAAACTATATTACAAGCTAATTAGTATAATATAAATAATTAACGTAATGGTTTTTTTCAATTGTTATGCTGAAATAAGTATTTTACTTTTGTAACTTCTTGTGTACTTTATAACTAGTACAGTCAACGTTATTATGTAAATTCTTAATTCGTTATTATGTTAATTATGCTTAATTCTGTAAATAATAGAGATAATCACAAAATGTACTTGAACTGAACCTTTTTTTTTTTGTATAATAGATAATTTTGTATTGAATGGGGTTAAAAATCTGGGCGCTTACATATTTTTTTTGTTTGTTTTGTTTTGTTATGTGTGAATTATTATAACGGGCGTTTGACCCCCATTCGGAGGGAGACAAAAGGAGAAGAGGAGAGACAAACAAAACACACACACACAGAAAAAAAAAATTGAAGGAGTATACAAACAATGAAGCTGGGAGCAATGATGCAAGTGGAGGTGGAGGGAAAGGGCAGGAATCAATCACGAAGCGAAGCAATTTCAGTTTCAATCAATCACAAAAAGCTCCGATTGACAAAGAGCCGGTTGATTAGACGGACCCGAACCTCGTTCCCCCCGCCGCCACTCTTTTAAGGTTGGTACCATCCTCCACCTCTTCCACCACTATTACCAATACTGCTGTTGCTGCTGCTGCTGCTGCAGGATGAGGACGAGGTTGGAGGAGGTGAGCAGGATGAGAAGGAGGTCCCCATTGATTTTAATCAAGAGAAGCCTCTTCTAAGCGATATATGTGGAATTAAACGTCATTCAGATGATATTGTGCCCTCACAAACAGACCCCGATGCTGGAGTGAATTGCTGGCTGCTGCACTGCAAATATATATATATACACACACACACCTACATCCATCCATGCAGGACATCTCTCTCGCTCCTCTCCATGCGTGAGTTTTGCATGCAGTTATCCTGCTTGTATTATTTTTTTTGTTCTGTTATTTACTTCCTCTTTTTTTTTTGCACAATTTATATATTGGATGCAAATTCGAGCGCTGCTTATACAAACGCCATTGTCACTTTTAAAATTGATTGACGTGTTTATTTAACACTCGCCTCTTCCTCCTCAGCCGCCGCCGCTGCCGCCACCCCCCCAAACCCTAACCTCTCTTCTGCACCTCCTCCTACCGAACGTTATGCTCCTTTTCATTCTTCCTTTTCTTCCTATCCCATTTTCCATTTCACCTTGTCAATAGTGCCTTCTCCGATGCGCCGTTGTTGTCGATGTTGTTTGTTATTGTTGTTGCTGTTGCCGTTGTAATAATAATAATACCGATGGAATGGGAATTGAACGCTTAGCAATTACAACATTCAGGTTTTTAAATTAAATCTGCATTCTGCGAGGCCATTAAACGGAAGCCCAGATGCATTCACAGCGAACGCTATCCATCTTCCTCCTCTTTTCATCGATGCATCGCATCTTGCATCGCAACGGGTTAAATGCATCGTCGCGCATTCAAGAAATTGATTACAAATTACGTAACTCATTTGCTGTAGCTTCAAACCTTTGCTTTTTCTTATTGTAAATTAATCTATCTTGCGCACATTAAATTTTATGTGTAACTTTAAAATTACTTTTAGTTAATTATAAAATCCTATTTTTAGGTTTTATTTTTTCTTATTAAAAAAATTATTGATTTTCCTCATTTCTTAAAGAAATATATGTAAATTCTACGAGAAATATACTTTTACTTCGGTAAAGTTTCTAATAAGGTTTTGGTAAATATTAAAATTTAGAATAATTGTATCAACTTCATTAAGTATGCAAAGTAATTAAAACTTATTTAGTTTATATGGGCAAATGTAAGTAATTTTGTAATCACGTAATATTAATTTACATTATCATTTTAATTTCCACTTGATTAGTTCGGTTTATAATTGTTAAAATTCATGATAAGAATGTTTAAATAAATAAATTTAAATATTGGCTTCGATTAATGCAAATAGTGGAAATTTGAAAACATACTAAATTTTAATTGATCAAACTAAAAAGAATCTAAATAATTACTACACAATTTCAACAATTTCAAGTTTCTAGATTTGTCCGGTTTCAAACTATCCGGGATATTTGCGGATTATTATATGTTTCAATTATCTTCATTTCTTTAGATACAAAATTGCTTACTTTCGTAACTCAAAAACCTTGGTTTCTCATTATTTAATTGGTATGAATGTGCGTTTCAATTTAGCTCCATTTGTTACGTATTATTACTACAGTGATCAAAGATAAAAAGGGCTCAATTATCTATTGACTTCTTCAACACACATAAAAATGTTGCGATTGGTACAAAATTTTGTTCTGGAATCTCTTTGCCTAATTATGATTAATGTGTGTTTCCACTTAGATCCATTTGTTACGTATTATTAATGCAGATATAATATTTTTAAAAGACAGAAATAAAAAAAAGGAATCAATCTATAAACTTCATTTTGCAGCTAATAAATTGATTATTTATTAAATTATTGTTCAAATTTAGATCCGTGCAAAACTTTGTTCGTAACTCGAAAACTTTGTTCAATTGGTAAATAAACCTGTATGATGAATGTGCATTTCCACTCAGATCCATTTGTTACGTATTATTAATGCAGATATAATATTTTTTAGAGACAGAAATAAAAAAAGGAATTAGTCTATAAACTTTATTTTATTAGCTGCAAAATTGATTATTTATTAAATTGTTGTTCAAATTTAGATCCGTACAAAACTTTGTTCGTAACTCGATAACTTTGTTCTGAAATATCTTTGTTCAATTGGTAAATAAACCTGTATGATGAATGTGCGTTTCCACTTAGATCAATTTGTTACGTATTATTAGTGCAGATATAATATTTTTCAGAGTCAGAAATAAAAAGGACTGAATTATCTATAAACTTCATTTTATTAGGTGCAAAATTGCTTATTTATTAAATTGTTGTTCAAATTTAGATCCGTACAAAACTTTGTTCGTAACTTGAAAACTTTGTTCTGAAACCTCTTTATTTAATTGGTAAATAAAAGTCATGTAACCTGCGTTTCCATTTGAATCCATTTGCTACGTATTATTACTGCAGGAATAATAATTTTCAGATCCAAGGAAGAAAAGGAATCAATTAACTATTGTCTTCAATTACTTTTAATACAAAATTGCTTATTTATTAAATTATTGTTGAAATTTAGATCCGTACAAAAATTTGTTCGTAACTCAAAAACTTTGTACTGAAATCTCTTTGTTCAATTGATAAATAAACCTGTATGATGAATGTGCGTTTCCACTTAGATCCATTTGTTACGTATTATTAGTGTAGATATAATATTTTTCAGAGACAGAAATAAAAAGGACTGAATTATCTATAAACTTCATTTTATTAGGTGCAAAATTGCTTATTTATTAAATTGTTGTTCAAATTTAGATCCATGCAAAACTTTGTTCGTAACTCGAAAACTTTGTTCTGAAACCTCTTTATTCAATTGATAAATAAAAGTCATGTAACCTGCGTTTCCATTTGAATCCATTTGCTACGTATTATTACTGCAGGAATAATAATTTTCAGAGCCAAGGAAGAAAAGGAATCAATTAACTATTGTCATCAATTACTTTTAATACAAAATTGCTTACTTATTAAATTATTGTTGAAATTTAGATCCGTGCAAAAGTTTGTTCGTAACTCGAAAACTTTGTTCTGAAATCTCTTTGTCCAATTGGTAAATAAACCTGTATGATGAATGTGCGTTTCCACTTAGATCCATTTGTTACGTATTATTACTGCAGGGATAATATTTTTCAGATCCAAAAGAAGAAAAGGGGTCAAATGGCCATTATAATAATTCACACATCGGAGGAAAGGAAAGCTTTGGATGCGCTCCAAGAAAAGTGGGTGGATTTATCGCGAGAGTTTGCCGGAATAAAAATGGCAATATCAATAATAATAATCCAACAACACATACAAAATATATATATACAGAAAGGGGAGAAGAGATATATAAATGGTTGGCGCACGCTTTGGGGTGGTTTTTGGTGGTGGCGGCGACGACGCAGGGGAAAAACGAGATATGATTAATGGTCGAAATAAACCTATAACAAACGGCTAATGTTTCCGGCACCGACGCCGGAACTTTTCTAAATGGCCGCCGCCCGTTTCCGGTCTCTATTATCGAAGGGCGGTCCGGCCGACGATTTGTTTCGTTTACACACAAACGCAATCTGTTACATTTACTCCCTTTTTTTTCTTCATTATCCTGAATCCCATTCATTCCTCTTCTTACAAGCTACATTTTTTTTTTCTATTTCCACTCCTTCGTGAACAATTTTAATGGCCACTTCCCGATCCACATTTCCAAATCTTCGATCCTTATGAAATGGATCGTTAGTTTTGTCATTGTCAGTTTACATGCACGTATCATTAGAGGTACTTTGTTACCAACAACAATCGATACATCTTCTGTACGTACAATATTTTTTCTTCTTTCTTTCAATCTATCTTTATCATCCAGTTTGTTATTGTTGCTGTTACTGATAATCCATAATCAATTGTTCGGGTTAATGATTAATTATCAATTCCATAAATAGTTTTTTTTTATATGTGTGTGTGTGTTGTTGTTGATGGATTCTTCGCGACTCACAATGAGTCCCTTGATGATTTGCTACGTGCTCGTACAATGGATGGAGGAGGAGAAGGAGGATGAAGAAACTGGCCTCGCTTTCGTAGGGAACGAAACTTCTTTTCAATTACTCTTCGTGAAAAGAGGGAAGGAAAAATAACCCCTTTTCAACGCGAACAATTCACTTAAGCGATGACGAAAGGACGAGGACGACGATACGAGGCGCGATTCAATACGAACAATTAATTAATTTACTCAATGCGAGCTCTGTTGCATTCAGACAACAATTCCTTGTTAGCCAAGTACCAAGGTACAACCAGAAAATAACTATAATTCATCTACAATTTTAAATAGTTTTCTATATTTATCAATAGGATTATTTTCTTTGTTAACCTGATCAAAGCTAAATAAAGTTTTATGAAACTGTAAGATACAATATTTATAAATGTAAAATTTGCTATTTCCTTGTTTACCAAATACAACCAGAAAATATTTACATTTCATCTAGTATTATTGAGTCTATCAAAATTTAAGAAAATATAAAATTCAAGTTGTTTAATTCAATAGTCTAAGATTATAATTCTTTGTTAACTAAGTTGTTGAAGCTATCAAAACTTAAGAACATTTTATGAAACTATGAAATTCAAGTTATTTAATCGAATGGTCTTAGTTACTAATTCTTTGTTAACTAAGTATAACCAGAAAATTACTTGAACTTTGTTGAACTTCTCGAAACTTATGATTTTTTTTTTATAAAACTATGTTATTAATCTTGTTAAATAGAAAAATCTAAATTTATAATTCCTTGTTAACCAAGAAAATAAGAAATTTTGTAATCTTAAGCTTATGAAAACCTTATCAAATTATAAAATTTGTAATTGTAGAGTCTAAGTTGTTGGCTAATTAATAAGATGTAAGCAGAAATTAGCTTTAACTCATCTACTATTTTGAATTCCATTTTACATTTATCAGTACGATTAGTTTATTTGTTGAGCAAATAGAAATTTATGAAAATCTAATCTAATTGTAAAGTGTAAGTTACTAATTCCTTATTAAGTAAGTGCTGAGTTACAATCATAAAATTATGTATCTATTATTTTATCTACGATTTTAAGTATTTATCAGTACAATTATTTCCTTTATTGCCACTATCACATTTTCTGAAAATCTTATGAAACTTTAATTAGATAATTCAAAAGTTTCTGATTCTTTAATCTTAAGAATACGTAGATTTTAAAAGTTTTATTCTTAAAAAATTATCTGGTTTATTTTGTATTACTATGCGGATTAGTGAGTGAATAAATATTGAAAATGAGAACATTAACATTCTGTTGATATAACACAAATTCGTGGTAATAAAATACAGTCTACACAATTACTTCGTTAAGCGAAACTTCGTTTTCAGAGATAAAAGTGAGTTTGTTCATGAAGAAATTGAAAGGTTTTATTTTGTACAAAGCTTATAAGAAGTTATTTCATTTAACAATTATCGCTTAAATATAACAATTCTTCTTTAATCAGAATCATTTTCACTATAATAAAATAAGACGTTTTGAATATCATTTAAGAACTTGTAAAAATCTTTGATTTTTAACAAATTTTTGTCAGGAACTTCTTTAATTTTGTCTTCATTTTCTTTATCTTTGTAATTATCAATGTTTTCTAATTCATCTTGGTGCATATACACTAAATTTTGAACAACATCTTCATCAACATTCTGTATGGACACAGCACCATTAAGTTTGGGTACCATTGAGGACAATGAGCTATAAAACTAATAAGCAATGTTTTTTCGTATTTTCAACTGATAACCAAACTGCAGAATAGACAGATCCCGCGGAGAACAGTAACCTGAAGTGGAGCGTCTTCTCAAAACCGTGCCTTATTCCTCAAACTCCAACCCCGTCCGTATTAATAGGAATTAACTTTATAAGTACAATAAGTAGTCTCAGTGAAACGTTAATGTGATAAACATAGTCTTATAAGAATCTTATTATGATGAGCATAGTCTCAGATGATTCTTAAATCGACTAAGTAACAAATAAAGTTATGTAAAACCAAACGAATTTCATTAAATTCTCAAAAACTGAGACTTCAAAACAGACAACGGAAGATAATATCCCACAGTGGTCCAGAAAAGTGAAAATGGACAAACATGGAGAAACAACAAAATATTTTCAATTTATTATTTAATAATAAATGTTAATTTACAGTTCGTTGTGTACGGGTGGCGGTTTGTAAAATGTAAATAATTATATTATTTTCGGTAAAACGCGTATCGCATTTACGTTTCGTGCATTTACGTGACGCAAATATTGACTGAATTAATTGTTATTACACGCGTTTCACATGTACAACAAAATTGTTACATTAATAAATTCAATCGCATATAAAATATATTACTGAGTATTCATTACAAAAAAAAAAGAATAAAATAAATAGCGAAATAACGTCGAGCATCCAAAAATTGGAAATTGCATTCATTAAAATAATTGTGTGTTCGGTGCGCGTGTAAAATTTATGCATAAACTGAAATAATGAAATCATTAAATTTACTTGTAATATAAAAATTATTTACATATACAATTTTCAATGTAAAATATAGATTTTACTTTTATTTAAATTACATGTATTAATTAATAATTAAAAGGTAAGTTTATTTATTATATTTTAGACAAAATATATGTTTTCTTTAGTTTTGTTGTGATAAATTGTAGCTAGTAGTAGAAGTATGTAGCAGTGATGAGCAAACTATGGTCTGTCTAAAGGTTATATTTAGATCGCCGTAGATTTGAAGAATTGGTCAAAGAGACATTCAAGATTTCTTTTGTTTTTCAATTTTTTTTGTCAAATTGAAAGTTGTTCAAGAATTTTGTAGTCGAGAATGTCACAAAGTGTTTGTAAATGAACATTTATAGTTACTGGAATAATTGAAGGTGGCGAAAACTGAAAAAAAGGTAATGAAGAAAACGTAAATATATATAATTTAAAACGTCATGATGACGTCAAATCTACGTCATAATGACTTATGATCAATTTTGTTATAATTTCTGCATTATTTTCAGTAATCTCAAAATAAGAAGTTTATAAAAAAATATCATAAAGTAATAACTAAATCAATATTATTGTATAAATTAGTGGATTAGTAACTAGGATTGTTGTATCCAATTAGAAATCCATTATGTAATATAACAAATAAATTGCAGCTCATCGCAACAGTGATTAATGTCTAGTTAGTTTCGAGAGGAAATCTGTGATTAGTGACATCCGCGATTTTGTTTGAATTTCGGTCCTCCCGAGTTCAAAAAAAGACGAAGGACAATGGGGACACAGTGTCAACGCTACCCCATCGATAATTCATCTTATTATCCTTGGAAAAAAAGCGATTCCGGACCGGCATAAAGGATTACAGGATTTCTGCACGTCATTGAAAATTATCATATCCCCGGGTGGAAAATTAATGACCCAGAAGGATACGAACATCAAGTTTACATTAAAAAAAAAAAGATGAGAGAGATTTATAATTAATTGGTGCGATGAAATCAATCGAATTCTGTTTTCGTTTCTTTCTTATTTTATTCTTCTTTTCTCTATTTTTTTTTTCTCATTCCCGTGTTTTGTTTGTTTCATTAGCAAAGGGCAATTCATTAGTTAGGGACAAAAGGGTGAACGTATGATGGTGGTGGTTTGTGAACCGCAGGGTTCCCAGGATCGTGGTGGCACTTGACTCGAGAGGATCGAGTTAAAATCGGCGCCCTCGTAAACAATGGCTCTGAAACCCCCATATCTTTTCCAACGGACTTAATCCACTCCATCAAGTTCCAGATTCTGATCAGTTAGTTGATTTCGGTAAAAGTGAAAAGTAAAATCAATTGCGGAAAACAATGGATGGTTTTGAAGAACGGTGAAGGGGTTCGATGCAAGATTGCTTTATTTTTGTCGTTCACCCCTCTTCCGACCGGACCTGAAGTTGAACTAATTAACTGCATTCAATTTTTAGTCGTCAATGCGAAATTGATGAATAATTTTGGTTTTTGACTCAATCACCAAAAGTTTTGTTTTTGAACTTTTTATTTTCTAAATAGATCTAATTATTTCTTAAGGTTCAAGTACTTTTCTTATTTTTTATGACAGGGGTCGGCAACTTGGAGCCGCATGTGGTTATTTTAATAAGAAATTGCGGCTTTACCAGTAAAAATAGCGATTGAAATGAGGCTCTCAAAACAGACAATTTCTTAAAAATGGCTCTTTTGCTTCAAAAGGTTGCAAATCCCTATAGCATTCAAGAATAAATTAAATAATTTAAATAATAGTAATAAATATAAAATTAAGATTTTTGCTACTAATTAATTTGACAACAAATGCTTATTTTTTTTTAATTACAGAAAGAAAAAGATGTTTTTACAGCACTTTTTTTAAATAGACCTAATAATTTAATTAGTTCAAAGTAATTTGCTATTATTTTAGATATTAAAGTTAGAAATAACCAATTTGTTAATAAATGCGAACAATTTAGATTAATTTACAAATAAATCAAATTTTTTCATTACTTTATTTTTTTTGTTGATTTCTTCTATATTTAAGTTATAAACAAGTGCTTTGACATAAATTAAAAAAAAAAACAAATTACAAATGTTCAATTGCAAGAAAAATCAACTAAACATTTTTTTCCAGATCTAATTATTTCTTTAATTTTTCTAAGATATTTACAAAAGTACTTTAAGATTTTGCTATTATCTTTGATATACTTATTAGAAGCAATTATTTTCACAAGAAAAGTTAATTTGATGAAAGATGTGAGGAAAACATGAATAAAAATTTGTCTTTCTAATTTATTTTTAGGAAAATTATGAAAACTTTAGTACATTTACAAATTTCATAATAATCATATTGTATACATTTAAGTATATTGTATTATTAATATGTAATATTAAAAGAAATTTAAGATATTTGTTTAATCAATTAAAGTAAATTGATTTATGATAGAAGATTTATACGTTTTCAGCACATTTTTTACAGAATTTTCACAAACGGTAAATTCACCGCGCGTGGTAGGTTTAGTGTTAATTCTTAAAGTAATAAGTAAAGTTTATAAATTAGATTTACTAAAAATGATGTACGAAAAGATTGAATACAAAAAAAATTGTTTAACAGATGTTTGTCAATTGAAGCAAGTCTCATGTAATTTTACTGTCTCCTCTCAATATTTTTTCCTCCTTCCCATTTTAGCAAACTAAACACTTAAACACTTAAGTCCGATTGCAATCTAGCAGAACAAACAAGGCATTAAACTCGTATACTCCAACACACACGCATACGCATGCACACAAACGAAGAGTGTTCGAGAAGTATATTTGAGTTGTGTGCGATTAATTTCAATCACGTTTTTATGGTCGCTTTTATGGGACACAATTAAACGCATGTATGTATGGTGAACGGGGTGGATTGGTGGAGGAGACGGGACGGGGAAGGAGAGTTGGTGAGGTTTTGTCGTAATAAATAAATTTCCAGCGGAGCGGAAAACCCGAGGAAAATCCGGGCCGCAATAAATTAACCTAACCAACTTTATATTATCCGCAATAAATTTAATTGCGTGCGACGGCTTCATTTTCCACCATCCGAAAACCCCGCTATTAATCCATTCCCTCTACCAACTTCAAGTGCGTGCCTCGACGTCGCGACGTCCGAAGGAGGCTCGAATAAATCTCGCTGAATTATTTAATGCGAATTATCTTTTATACTTTGGGTTTCTCACAAACCTTCACTTCCTACGACAAAACAATTTGTTAATTATTACCTTACTAGAAGTCTTCTTTTGAATAATTACTAACTTCTTACTAATAAATTACATAATACTTCTTTGGTGACTGTTATTTTATGTGTTTGTATTCTACAGTTTACAAACAAAATAATTTATTTTTTGATTGAAACATTCAAACATAAATTTCCATAAAATAAGCATTTATGTGTTGCATCCACACTATTCGTGACATTAGATTTGAAGCTTTTTTTTATATAAGATTGCTACAACCTACCTAATAAATTAAATGAAACTTTTTTAATGACGTTAATTTTCTGTATTACATAAAAGTTCGGGTCTATATCGCAAGTCCGACAACCGAAAGACCGTCTATTGAAATCCCGACGTTTGAAATCCCGGCTGTATTACAATCCCGACGCTTGAAATCCCGACTATGTCAAAATCCCGACTACCATAATCCCGACAATCAAAATCCCGACTACCACAAAAATGTTATTGTAGAAATTTATAATAATTAAAGACACTGTCGGGATTTCGATATAGTCGAGATTATGGTAGTCGGGATTTTGACATAGTTGGGATTTCGATATAGTCGGGATTTCGAACGTCGAGATTTCGATACACTCGGGATTTCGAACGTCGGGATTTCGATAGACGGGATTTCGGTTGTCGGGCTTACGATTGGCACCGTAAAACTTCATACACAACTAAACATATTGATAGAAACATTTAAATGTAGACTGCATATAAACGCAAATATATATATCAGATGTACCATCCATATAGCGGTGTCAATCGAAATCCCGACAACCATAATCCCGACAGTCGGGATATACACATAGTTATACATAATTCTATAATAGCTGTCAAATGTGGTACATCTAACAGACATTTATGTGTTACAATTTGTTATGAAACTGAATAATTTTCATATACAGGAATACTTCGCACAGTGCGGGTAAATGATTCCGTTTTAAAAAATTTCAAACGATACTATAGTGAATCCGCACTAATCCAAGCCGCATTATACGAGGCATTAATGTATATTATTGTATTAGATAAACTTATATAAACTTTATTTGAATAATTTATTTTTAACATATTCTTGCCAAATCTTAATTAATAAAACTCTATAAATTCTTCAAGGTTTGATCACATTTTTTATAACCTTACTTAAGCTAATTTTACATATTTTAACCAATTGTAACTTAAATCTAACTCTACCAAACTTAATGTGATTTCTTCTATCATATTATAATTAGTTGACTTCATAACTTAAGTTAAACATATTTCTTAATTTACCTATTAAAGTAAAGTTACTGATCTAATTCTAATATTATATGATTAAAAATAACATAAACTAATTTATATATTCTAATTTCACTTATTCTATTATAAAATATTAATTGCTAAAATGAAATCTGTATAACTTTTTAATTTATGAATTTTTATATTTATGACGTAATTAGAGCATTTTTATTGTTATTGTTGTTGTTTTTTTTACTTATAGAAGTGTTTACTGAAACGTCTTTTAGTTGCGTTCATGGTATTATGTGGCGTTCCCTTCGGCTTCCTCCTACAATCAATTACAATGGTGATGGATCGAAGGTTCGTCCATAGGGCTAATCCCATCGGATTTCGGATCCGATAATCGGCGAGTGGACACTGTTGAATGAGCATTCAATTGAGATTGGGATCCATCTCCTCTCCTGCTCACTCCCTTCATCCATGTAGGCGCGTGTCCGCACAGTGTATACGTACGTAGGCTGCGTGCGGAATTGGTATCGAATCCATCCATCTACTAGTAGTTGTAGTAGCAGCGTAGTAGTAGTAGTACTGGGTTATCTGCATGGACCTCCCCTTTAGATTAGGAACACGATACTACCTATATCCAGTCAATACACGTTGGGTGGACGATGATGATGTGTGTGTGTGTATGTATGTTCGAGTGATTTCCTGCAAGCAAGTTGTCATCGTCCTGTGTGAAGCTTGTCATTCCCGGACGGCATTGTTTGGTGGCCGTGTGTTTAGATACGATGCGCCGCTGTCCAACAATGCGTACAATTGCATGTGAGCCTCGCATTGTTCGGGCCCTTTGTGCCCTAAACAATCGACAACTATTGATACGCCGAGGGTGTAACGACTATAGATTAACTATTCCGTAAACGATACAACCCATTACCTATGTAAATTGATTGTTATTAGAGTCACAGAGGCCAACAAACCGTCGCCAATTGTATCATTATTATTATCATTATTATTACTGCCATATTGCTGATCGTAATGAACAAATTAACTCGCAGATAATCGTATCAATAAACTTCCAACATCGCCACTCATTAACTTCCCTTCAAACTTTATGCATTCTCACAACTTTCTAATATCGAAGATTATAGCACAACTGCAACAATAACCCTCATAGTCCGGAAATTAATAGACAAACTTATTTTTTATACACAAATTTTCCTTGTTGACACAGTCAATATTCTTATTCAGGATTCAAACAGTCCGGGATATCGGCGGAACTGATAAACCGGACTATACGAGGTATTGATGTAACATGTATGACATACTAAGTGTATTATTAAATTCGTTAAGCGAGGTTCTACTGTATATGGATATGAAAACATTGTAGCTGAAACTTGATATGAGACATAATATGAATGCAACTATGTACTATAGTCTGATTTCAAACGGGATTTGAACGTCTTTGAAATCTTTAAATTTTACTACTATTTACTATTGATATAAAACCAACAACTTCAGATATGAAGTAAAGAGACTTAAGGATCTCAAGAATTAGTCTTGAAAGATCTCGTATAATATAAATAAACAAATCTCTTATATTTTAGTTAAAACAGTAAATTTAATCTTGAATATAATTAGTTTTAACTTGATTAAACCAAATTTTATATAAGCTAATCTAAACTTTAGATAACTTTTCATATCTTAACTTATCTAACACAAACCTATTGTAATTTAGATTAAAAGCTCATAAATTTAGGTATAATCTATAGTTTATACTCTAAACTTTAGAGTATAAACTACACCTTTGCTCTACTTAAATCAACTAAATTCATAATAAGGTTTTAATTAAAATTAATGGTACAAATAAGAAACTACTACAAAACAATTATATTTGATATAACCAAATTTTATTTTACATAACATAATCCAACTTAAGCTTACTAAATCTTCAGGTTTATTCACTTATCTTCTTCAACAGATTGAAATCTAAATATATTTTTTGATTATCTTAATAATAGTTTAAACGTTTTATAGATTTATGGGATATTAATCCTATATTGAACTTGACTTTGACTAAATTTTTATAATGTAAAAATAATAATGATTATATAACTTATTTTGTGGTTTTATCATCATTACAGTTCGAGGTTACTTTACAAGAGCGAATCTGAGTATTCATGATTATACGTAATTTTTTTTGGTATTTATGCAGCATTATGCAACGAACTAAAACGGAGTAGTGTGAGCTTGCATAAAGTAGAGAAATAAAGAGAGTGGATGCGTTTTGCGAAACAAACAAAAAAAAAAGAAGAAGGAATTATCAAGAGATGTGAGGCGGCGTGGGGCGGCGACAACCATTCTCTCTCCTTTCGTACAGCTCACTATAATTCCTCTTCTTCCACATTATTTTTTTTGTCCTTCCCGTTTCCTTGCCTCGTCGCGTTTTTCTCTCTCTCTCTCTTCTCATATTTTTTTTTTGTATCTTTCAGCGTGTTTATTTTCGTCTCCTCCTCTCTTGGCGACATCCTTTTCAGAGGAAAATAGCAGCCACAGTCTCCTTCTCTTTTTTTTTTTTTTCGTCCTCGGCAGAACAGAATGGAGAGGAGAATCTCTCTGGAGAGCGAACGCGCGCTCATCACAATACACAATCCCCCCAGCCCTCAACCCCATTTTCCCCAGTTTCTTTTCTATTTTATACTTTTCTTCTCTTCTCTTATATATATTTTTTTCCCTCATAGTCATCTCCTCCTCCTGCTGCTGCTGCTGCTCTATATCGAAGAGCTTGCCGTTGTATGACTTTTACGTTTCTTACTGAAAGAACAAAGCTCATTCTAGCAGCTTTTTGCTATTCAGTTCCGATACTGATGACAATGACAATGGCTTTTCTATACTACCGCTATACTGAATCCTCCCCGCATCTATTACTTCTATTTCTTTTCTGTGTCTTCGCAGGAAACTGTGAATCTGCTGCGGCGTTCCCTTTTATTTTGATTTATTTATTAATTCGCTCCCTTAGGCTTAGACTGCGCCTCTTCGCGAGGGGTTAAATTAATGCTTCCTAGTGCATTTTCAATCAACACAATTTCCCTCGCGCAACTTTATCCCGCTCATTGTGTCCGGGAGTTTTATGCTGCACTCTGAGATGGCTCTGCCTCCATTAGGAGACGACAATGGGGCTTTCATCGGGATTAGCACAACTCTCCTGGGACTCCGCTCTATTTGTTTACTACTTTCTTCGCCTTCTATTAGTTGTCCTGTGTGCAAATTAAATGGACCCAAACTTTCAATCAAATCTAAACGTGAGTGGAAATACCGAGGAAGAGACGAGTAGAATCCCAGTCATTTCTCTCGGCTTTAAACAACTTTTATTTGGAGAAGAGAACGATGTTAACAAAGAAAGCGTGGAGTGGGAATAGAAAAATCTATTTTCTGGGACAATGGAATCGACGACGAAAAATAGCATTATATATATAGAGATATAGATAATCCATATCCACTCGACAAACATCATATTTTTCCCAAGTTTGGTAACAATGCGTACACACTCCGGATCCACTTAGGCCAATAATCGAATCATTTTCTACTTCCGCTCGGATCCGAATTGAAACGTTACTGATACCGAACACACACACAACAAATACGTGTGCACATAGGGAAACTCTTTTTCCCTTGCATTCCCGTCCACTCAACCAATCCGCGTTTCCACCTAATCGATCCGGTGGAAAATCGAAATAAAAATGGGAGATGATGAAAAAATGGTTGAAAAAAAAATATATATATAGAAAACAACCCGAAACCAACACAAAACGTTTGATTTAATATTTTTATTATTCACCTGTCAAACGCATAAAAAAAGTATGTGAACTAGACGCGCTTTGTTGAAAATGCGAGAGAAAGGACCGGAGGGAAAACGATTTTCTTCGTCAACTATTTCTGATTAGATTCGAAATATTTTTACCAATTCTATAAGAAGAATTTCAATTTGCATATTGTTAATTAAATCAGAATAAAATTTTATAAAAGCGCCTTAATTCAGATTAACTTACAGTTTGATTATAGAAAAGTTTAAAAGAAAATTTATTTCTTTTATTTGCATTTATTATTTCTAATAAAAAAATTAATAAATCTTTAATTAAAATTAAGATTAATAATTTTATTTTCTGTAATTTCCATATTCACAGTTTAAATCAGGCTTTTATATAATGTTTCAATAAAGAATAACAAAGAAAATTTTATTTTTCTTTGTATTTATTTCTTTTAATAAAAATTTTAATTTTCATATTGATAATTATTATAAAATTAAATTTGAATTAATAAAATTGTGTAAAATATTTATATATTTGTGTTAATAGAAATTTAATTGAATCTATAAGAAATCTACTGTTTTTATAAATCAATTTAAAAAAAGAAATGTAAAAAAAGAGTTTTTATCGGATTTTTATGCACAATATTTGTATTAATTGCAATTTCATTGAATTTCTAAGAAAACTACAACTTTTACAAAGCAATGAAAACATGTTGTGTATTGTATTAATATTCTGAAAAAAAATATCAATATAAATAATATGTTTCAGCAGATTATTATCACAACAAAATGTTGATGTTTGAATATAAATGTTATAGAAGTTAAAATAAAATTTTCAATAATAAATAGATATAATAGAAAATATGATTATTTTCTTAGAAATAAAAGTTTTATAAATTATTAACTTATTTATAAAATATTGAATACAATATAATAAATTGAGCAAAAACCAGTTTTGACCACTCAAATATTTCATTAATTCTTAATTCTGCGAAATATTGTAAAGACTAATGTTACTTACCTTAAATTATTTGATAATTTTTGAATATATTTTAATCATAGAAATCATAGAACATTTTGATTAACCTTAATTAATCGTCTAATAATGAACCAAAACTAAGACAAAAATGAATATCATTACATAAAATGAATCTGGAAAACAGAAAATTGATTAAAAGATTTTTAAATAAACGATTTTTATATAAATATCAATAGAAAAAGAGAAAAATTATTACAATTTTTGTTCTATTAAACATTTGTTTTCATCATTTTTTCAAGAAATTAATAAATATATAAGATTTATAATCAATTTATTTAAAAATAAGTTTAAATTAATAACAAATTTAACAAATATTATATTTTTATAACTAAATCTAAAGAAATGTTGTTTATTATATTGTACGGTGTTAAAAAAATGTAATAAAATATATATTTTTTGCAACAAATTCGTGTTTCTCCTTTATCTAATCTGTAGGTGAAATGATTTGACAGAGCGACATCGGATCTTGAGAAGAGAAGATAAAGAACATATTGATTAAGATAAAAATCCAATTAGCTGTTCAGGTGATTTCACGGACAGACTTCAGTTTAGTTTCCAATTAGAGAAAGGCTATTGCACGTGCTGAAAGTACACATTCTGACCCAAATCGTATCCGTAAATAGAAGCCCTTATCAGCGCGGTTTGCTGCAGAGCGTTCACATTGAGAGAACCGTACGAAGGCAACGAAAGCTTGTCGATCTGTATAAAATTATTTTGAATCTCAGCTTTTTCTTGCACCTTTTCTTCTGCAAATTTTCGAGTTACATAATTATACAAGATTGAGTTATGGTTTATTTACCTGGGATTCTGGTTTTATCAACTTTTGGTTTCCGCCTTGGCTTGTACTTGTAATCGGGATGATCCAGCATGTGTTGATTCCTCAAACGCTTCGCTTCATCGATGAAGGGCCTCTTCTCGAATTCGGTGAGAAGCTTCCATTCTGCTCCCAAAACTTTGGATATCTCCGAATTGTGAAGACGCGGATAATCGGAGCTGATCCTCTTCCTCCTGATCCTCGACCAAACCATGAAAGCGTTCATAGGTCTTTTAATCCTTCCGTCCGTTTGATCCATCCTCACCAGAAGCGACGCGAAAACTGAACCGTCAATCCAAAACAATAATAATAATAATGAAAAAAACGCAACGATCCTAATCGCATTGTGTCCGATCGATCATTTATCCAGCATTGTCCATCCGCTCCCATTGTCACAACATAAAATAGAAATAATGCAACAACAACGGTCGCCCATTGTCGAGCATTCCCATTGAGCGCACTTGGATGTGTGAATTACATTTCGATTCCAATTCATTCCGCAATATTATTATATTATATTTGTACACAAACTCATATTTATATTTTTTTTTTTTTGTTACTGTTGTCGTCGCCTCTATTATTATTTAATAATTACATTATGATGATGTTACGTAAATTCATTAATCCTCAATGGCAATAAATGCGGCTTCAATCTGGAACGAGGGTCGTCTTCGTCGTCGTCGTCTGGTGGATGATTCATTTGCATGATAAATTTTGCGCACCCGAAATCTCGGCATCCGGTGATGTAATATAATGCGATTCCGGCGATGATAGAGTGAAAGGTGGGAAATAAATTGATTTCGCGTTTCTGGTGACATATTAATGCACGTATTAAGATTCTGCGACGGCTGCCAATCAACCGTTCCAACAAAAACCCTTCTCTGCACGTACAGAAATGGATGTTGTACCACCATCACCACCCTCTCTTCTCGAATTCTCTCTCACTCTCAACTCTCAAAACTCTCGTGGCCTAAAATGCGAATGATGAATTGGGATATCTCACACCTCGGTGATATTGCGTTATTACATTTAATCGGATCACATTTCATCGTATTTATCTCACATATTTATGTCGGAGACATCCATCATCAAGGTTTCTCCACTTTCGTATCGCTCTTACAGCCATTGTCGTTCCAGCAACACCGTTTATTTTTTTTTTCTAACACGAGAATTACGACTTACGTGTGTGATTATCACTCGCTGACAAGGATTCTCGTTTCTAATCGTATTTATAAATGACATTTCATATTTCCGCTTTTACTATTCAACATTTGTCAGCAAGAAGGAATTGAATATAAAAAATAAAATACACGTTGAATAATAGTAAAGTAAAAGGGTTTTATAAAGTAAAAACTCCTCAAATAAATATTGTTTAACCTATATATTTTGTGAAGATGTACACAAAACTTGAAGTTATCTTAATTATGTTAATTAGAGCTTCAAAAATATCTCAGTTGACTGAATTTAATACATTTTTAATGTCAAAATTTATTGTAGGAAACAAAAATAATAAGAAACTACTAATCTAATGGAAATAAACTAAAATAGATAGAAAAAAGACTAATTATTGTAATAATGCGAATTTTTGGGCATAAATATATTTAACATTTGATACAGAATTAATAAACTTATAAGTTTTTGTAGCTTTATGTCTACATGTCTTTTACAGTTAATCCACATTACATAAATTCACGTTTTTTTCTTACCTGATCTATTTTTTTCTTGATTAAGGTACGTAATTACTTTCATATAATTAAGATCGTAAACGTAAATAATTTATGTGTTGTTTCAACTAAATTATTTTACTTCAAAAGTTTGTCAAAAAAGATCTATTTTCTTTGAAGATTTTCTAGTTTATACTTTTAATACTTTTGCGTAGAGCAGAATTATATTGTAGTGCGGTTTCGATCAGTGCGGATTCATTATAGTACGGTTTCACAATTTCAAAACTACAAGGGTTTTGAAGTACTCGATTAGTGCGGTTTCATACAGTTTATGGAACTAATATACTAAACTAATGGAAATAAACCTCTGCACTTAAACTGAGAATTTTCAACTGTTATTTGCGACAGTGGTTTCTATTATTAGATAGAAAAAAAACTATTTATTGTAATAATGCGAATTTTTGGGCATTGAAATTTGATACAGAATTAATAAACTTATAAGTTTTTGTAGCTTTATTTCTACATGTCTTTTACATTTAATCCACATTACATAAATTCACGTTTTTTTCTTACCTGACCTATTTTTTTTCTTGATTAAGGTACGTAATTACTTTCATATAATTAAGATCGTAAAGGTAAATAATTTATGTGTTGTTTCAACTAAATTATTTCACTTCAAATGTTTGTCAAAAAAGATCTATTTTTTTTTGTAGATTGTATAGTTTATACTTTTAATACTTTTGCAAAGAGAAGAAATATATTGTAGTGCGGTTTCAATCAGTGCGGATTCATTATAATACGGTTTCACAATTTCAAAACTACAACGGTTTTGAAGTACTCGATTAGTGCGGTTTTATACAGTTTATGGAACCTATTACCCTGACTATGCGCAGTATTCTTGTTTTCTCATACTTCATTTGTAGATTTCCTCGTTTAAATTTTACGTAATTACATTTTGAAATTACTGTAGTACATCAATATCTCGGCTTCGATTAGTGCGGATTCACTATAGTACGGAAAATTTCAAAATACTAAATATTGATTGAGTAAAATGCAATTAGTGCAGTAAGTTATATACATAAATGATCGTTGCACCACCATACAATTATGCATAATCGAAGTGTCATGTGTAAAGTATATGGCGGATATATCCGCCGCTCATTCAAAAAAAGTTTTTTCTTATTTTTCTAACAATTTGCTGTTCTGACTTAAAAATAAAAATCATAGTGTTCAAATAATTATCTAAAATATTTCTAAAATGATTAAATTACAAAAATAATATCTTAATTTTTCTTACTTATAAATTTTATTTATTACTTGCTTAAGAATAATAGAAAATATATAAACATATTTACTGCTCACAATTTGAGCTATCAAAAGTACTAATTGAAACAGTTGCAATTATCTATAGAAATGAGTTGTTCTATATTTGCTGTTATAAAAGAATTAAGTGATGGACTGCATTAGTGGCATTTGCCAGAGGATTCGGGAATTCTAGGCTACAAACCACTGCAACCCGAGCGACATAATAGATAACTAGTATTGTTAGCTTTGGAGTGTTCGCATTTGCAGTGATGAGTAGTGGCGAGAGGACAATGGGAACGAGACGGGAAAGTCCCGGATCATCCGATCGTTGGCTATTGCGTCGCAATAATGATAATAATAGATAATAATATAATATAGTATAGGATATAATATAATAATGCGTTCGAAGCTCTGTTTATATCGAAATAGGAATAGACACTCACAACGCACGGGTCCGTGGCGAGAGGGAGAGAAAGGAGACGGATAGATTACGCAATAAAGTGCCCATTCAGCCGACCACAATGGATCGATATTTATATGTAATTGGCCTTTTCCAATAAACCGTTGTCAACCTCTTCTTCCCTCCACTGTCCATCCACCTTCGAATCCAAACCACCTGGTCTCCTCGCTCCACAACCTTTCAATTGATACTGAAGCACCGATGAATGGCTTCAATCTTAGGCACCGAAACTTAATTGAAATCAATCAGGAACAGGACGAACAAATGAATTAATTTTGATTTAAAGGTGCCATTACTATATTAATATAATACACATAATGGAATATGAACATAATGCAAATAGAATGCACAATAGTGAATTATGCAAATGTCCTTGAAATGATCTAAGTATAAAATTCGTTAGTCTATTCATAATAGCAGTAGAATTCTAAATACAGCCTTACCTCGATTAACGAATTTGGATGCATTCCATGAAATTATTTCGTTAAGCTTCATTTTTAAACGTAAGAAAAAATGGTCAGACTTGGGATTGGTTCCTACGTAAGGAAAATGAAAAGTTATTACTTTTTCGAACATAGAAAAGTTTTATTAAATAACCTATCAACTTATATACAAATTTAATTCTGATTACTTAACTTTTCCTCCAAAATGTAAATCAATTTTAACTTTTCAAATCTTTTCTAATTTCACCTTCATTCTCTTTGTCTTCGTTGCTAATAGCCTATATCTTCAACTGAAAAACCATCTTCTTGCGCATCCAATGAATTTCTAACTTTCCATTACTTGAGTCATATGAATAACTTCATTTCCTATTTCTTTGATCTTATTTTCTTCTTCATATTTTGCTTGAAATTGCTGACTTAATTATGTCAAAGCTTCGTTAACCGAGGTATGATTGTATTTTTAAAAGTAATAAAATCAATTGTTAATATACTCATTACTCTATGCTATTAAATACACTTTATTTATGATTGAATTATATAAAATTTGTAGTTACATAACGTACTTTTATTAAAAAAATATGTTATTTGGTGTCTTTATATTTGGTAGAATAACAAAATTGACTTTTGTACAATAATATTATGTGATGTGTTCTCTTTTTTTGAGGCCAGATTCCGCGCTAATTATATATGATTTTAGCGGACAAACGTCTTATTTGTCGCGACAATTATCGTTTTCTTCTCATAAACAGCTTACCTAATAGGCGAAAAGGTGTTCAAAATAACATTATCTCCTATTCTACTTTTATGTCGGTTTATTGCATCTTACAGTTAGCACCGTCCACACAACAAATTAAATTAAATACATTTACACATTACGTCGTGTTAACAAATAATATACAAAAAAAATATCTTGAATTAAATTCTACAGATTTTATCTCTTATATTAAAACATTTTTATATATCTCTTTTATTTTAATCCATTGTATCAAAAATAGAATTGAATTTTATAGATTTAATATAAATAATTAAAGAATTGTATTAAATAATATTGAAAAAAATAACATATAAAATATACAAATTCAGGAAGATTCAATTAAAGAAACCAAAACCAAAAGTAAATTAATTACAAAGAAAAATCAAACAAATTCTTGTAAATTATTGATGTAATTATTGAAAAATTTGGTTAATGAAAAGAAAAGTAACAGACATAAATTGTTTACCAAAAAATAAAGAATGTATGATGAATTTAAAAACTATTAATTAAAAATTTATCATAAATTTTCTAAAAAATCTGTAATTTTCTTTCTATTTTTGTGTATTTTATTGTTTGCGGTTTAAAAGTCCAGTTTCAAATAGTCTTGGAATCGATTACACGCACAATCATAAAAGTTCTGCATTAAATAATATATAATTAATTTCATATCTAAAATTCACTAATTATTTTTTGTACATTATGTAATAATCATTCATAAATTTAGGAAATCAATAAGTGGAGGAACAACTTGTCAATATATATTGGATTATATAAAGATTAATGAAGTGTTAATCAGAACTTTATCCTTGATATTTCAAATTAGTTCATTCTTCATATCTTACACTTGCATAGTTCAGCTTCGGATTCACTATAGTCCAATTTGACATTTTCCAAACAAAAGTATACTTTTTTATACTTAAAATATTGTTTTGTTTCTCTGTCTGTGCATTTTATTGTTTTCAGTTTAAAAGTCTTCGATTAGTCCGGTTTCAAATAGTCCCGGAATCGATTACACGCACATTCATCAAAGTACTAAATTAAATAATATATAATTAATTTCATATCTAAAATTGACTAATTAATTTTTGTACATAATTATAATCATTAGGAAATGAATAAGTGGAGGAATAGATTGTCAATATAAATTGGATTATATAAAGATTAATGAAGTGTTAATCAGAACTTTATCCTTGATATTTCAAATTTGTTTATTCTTCATCTCTTACACTTGCATAGTTCGGCTTCGGATTCACTATAGTCCAGTTTGAAATTTTCCAAACAAAAGTATACTTTTTTTATACTTAAAATATTGTTTTGTTTCTCTGTCTGTGCATTTTATTGTTTTCAGTTTAAAAGTCTTCGATTAGTCCGGTTTCAAATAGTCTCGGAATCGATTACACGCACATTCATCAAAGTACTAAATTAAATAATATATTATTCATTCCATATCTAAAATTCAGTAATTATTATTTGTACATTATGTAATAATCATTCATAAATTTAGGAAATCAATAAGTGGAGGAACAGATTGTCAATATATATTGGATTATATAAAGATTAATGAAGTGTTAATCAGAACTTTATTCTTGTTATTTCAAATTAGTTCATTTTTCATCTCTTTGACTTGCATAGTTCGGCTTTAAATTCACTATAGTCCAGTTTGGCATTTTCCAAACAAAAGTATACATAAAATATTATTTTGTTTTTCTGTCTGTGCATTTTATTGTTTGCAGTTTGAAAGTCCTCGATTAGTCCGGTTTTAAATAGTCTTGGAATCGATTACATGCACAATCATAAAAGTACTAAATTAAATAATATATAATTTATTTCATATTTAAAATTGACTAATTAATTTTTGTACATAATTATAATCATTAGGAAATGAATAAGTGGAGGAACAGATTGTCAATATGTATTGAATTATATAAAGATTAATGAAGTGTTAATCAGAACTTTATCCTTTATATTTCAAATTAGTTCATTATTCATCCCTTACACTTGCATAGTTTGGCTTTGGATTCAATATAGTCCAGTTTGAAATTTTCCAAACAAAAGTATACTTTTTTTATACTTAAAATATTGTTTTGTTTCTCTGCCTGTGCATTTTATTGTTTGCAGTTTAAAAGTCCTCGATTAGTCCGGTTTCAAATAGTCTTGGAATCGATTACATGCACAATCATAAAAGTACTAAATTAAATAATATATAATTAATTTCATATTTAAAATTGACTAATTAATTTTTGTACATAATTATAATCATTAGGAAATGAATAAGTGGAGGAACAGATTGTCAATATAAATTGGATTAATGAAGTGTTAATCAGAACTTTATCCTTGATATTATAAATTAGTTCATTATTCATCTCTTACACTTGCATAGTATGGCTTCGTATTTTATTGTTTGCAGTTTAAAAGTCCTCGATTAGTCCGGTTTCCAATAGTTTTGGAATCGTTTACACGCACAATAATCAAAGTATTGAATTATAAATAATATATTATTCAATCCATATCCAAAATTGACTAATTTTATAAATTTAGGAAATGAGTAAGTGGAGGAACAGATTGTATATGACAAATCTGTGTATTGACAAGCAGCGCATTCGAGTGTATTAATGCGCGAATAATTGGTAATAAGGAGAATCACTTGGGGCATTTAATAAAAGCGATTTCCTGTTATTGGATAATTCCGTTTTTGTGAGGCGAAGGACACATGGAGCAGATCACATATCAATGTGTATTAAATGCCCGACCATATGCATTGTGCGTTCGTCGTCGCATGAATAGACTTCGAGGGGGTGTAGGGTGAAGGGCGACGATGGGACCACTAAAAATGGATGAATCTGTGTATGAGCTAATGCATCCATCGTATTGAGAGAGAGAGAGAGAGATTGAGAGAGAAATGTTAATTGAATAGAGCATAATTCATAAAGCGGACGACAAGTGCAGTCATCCGTTCGGAATATATCTATTTATGCCGGGAATATAAGTGCACGAGTGATGCACTTAGCAGTAAACATATTAAATTCCATATTCCTATTCTGACAAGAGGCAGACGCTATGAACAAGAATGAGAAGAAGGATGGATTCAGCAGAAAGGGATGAGGAAGTGAGAGATCGAGGAAGCAGGACCGGCGCGAGGATCAAACGGAAGCAATTAATGATGCCACGTATACAGTTTATATGTATTAATTAATATATCTTACAATTAGTAAAGTATTTGTAAAATAGTTTAAGTCTATTTTTTTATATGATAATTATTTATGATTTGATTGATGGAAGATTTTTTTGATTTTTTTTTGTTGGGATGCGCCGGTCATGAGAGGAGGAAGAGGCGGCGGTGGTGGCGGCGGCGACGGTACTGGAGGCGGCGGGGCAAAAGAGAGAGTCTTTGGGTTTTGTGATTGTGCGTCGAGCGTAGCCAATCCAAGGGATGGGAAGAGTGAGAGAGAGTAGAGCTTTACGCCACAATAATTGTTTTATGTGCGCAGCACAAAGGATCATCGCTCATTCTTCTCGTCATCTTCCGCAAAAAGGGATGACGGCCGTCGTCGCTGCCTCCGCTCTGCGCCACCTCTCTTTCTCATCGTCATCACTCGCGCAGGTGATGACAATAAGCACACCTCATAAACCGAACGGAGCGTGTAAAATATCACTTCTGCCCTTCTTTCTATCCCCATAATGCCCTACACATCATAATACCTTCCATCCACCAGCTCGAGTTAATTAACTATATTTTTTTTGTGCTCGTTTCCATTCTGACGATTCTTTCCTCGCTGCGACTTCTTTTTTTTTTTTGCATTCGCCCCATTCATTTTGTTCCTCGAGCCTTAATTAACGACTGAATCGCCAACAACACCTCCGCGTCTCCATCGTCGCCTTTCTCCTATTATTATTTATGTTTTTTTTTTTAGAAAATAATTATATAAAAGTCATAAGCTAATCCTGTTATAACACCTAACGTTAATTATACGACACACATTAATTACAAATACAAGCTTTAATTATTATATTTTGTTAATAATAATATAGAATTCGTAATTTTCGTCCCGAAAATGAGATTTCTCGGGAATTTAATGAATCCCGTATTCAGGGAAAATATTTATCGTGTCTACTACACTCATGGTTTCTCCTCAATAAACTAATTCTGGGTGCTAATTGCGTCCGATATTTCCCGGGAAAAAAACGACAAAATGTCTACAACAAACTGACTCTATATACGTAAGCTCCTTACAAAATCTTCGATCAAAATATATTTATTTGGTTATTAACGACAATATTTTACTTCTTTAAGGTTTTATATGTTAATTTTTAACGTTAAAATCAATTAAATATTAGGAAAATGTGGAAACTAAAGAATCCCAAACTAAATTTACTTTACATTTCCCGTTTCCCGGGAATAAAAAAAGTTTCACCAACTTTTTCATGAAATTGGATTAATTACAAATAGAAAAATATGATATTATTTCTATACTATTTATAATTTTTTTATCGCTTTACTTCACAAAATAGTAACAATTAACGGTTTGTTAATAATAATAAAAAAATAATTTAAAAAATCATAATCTAAAGTTAATTATATAAACATGTAATATTTATATAAGTAATCCCAAGATTTCCAAACAAATTTTATTTTAAACTTCCCGGGAATAATAAAGAAATACAGAAAAAGTTATAAACACACATTTTCTTCATATTGGATCAAATTCTGCTAATTTGTATGATTTTTTATTACCTAGTTATTTGTCGTTATATCCAAACTTTCAGTATGCTTTTCTAACACCATCATAGATGAATTTTTAGGTAATTTCTGCATTTTTTTTTATTAAGTAATGTTACTAATTATTACATCCATTCTTATCTTATAGTATCTTCTTTATATTTCTTGAGTATCACCATCATGATAATCATCATCTAAACAAATCTACACTTTTTATAGAATGTAATGAATATTGGTATAATTACTACAAAATTTTCATTAACTAATAGTTACATCCATATCAAACTTTCAGCTACTACAATCCAACAATTTTTCCCGGG
The DNA here is from genome assembly GCF_001412225.1 of Nicrophorus vespilloides. Lineage (NCBI taxonomy): Eukaryota > Metazoa > Arthropoda > Insecta > Coleoptera > Silphidae > Nicrophorus > Nicrophorus vespilloides. Next base: position 142,596 of record NW_017099425.1, read on the forward strand.
AATAAAAAAAGTTACACCAACTTTTTCATGAAATTGGATTAATTATAAATACAAGAATATGATATTATTTCTATACTATTTATACATTTTTGATCGCTTCACTTCACAAAATAGTAAAAATTAACGGTTTGTTAATAAAATAATTAAAAAAATCATAATCTAAAGTTAATTATATAAACATGTAATATTTATCGAAACAAATTTTATTTTAAACTTCCCGGGAATAAAAATGAAATACGGAAAAAGTCTAAACACACATTTTCTTCATATTGGATCAAATTTTCATTTGATGTGTTTTTTTTACACTTTTTTGTTATTAATGTTCTTGTATAATTATTGCAATAGAAATTGTTGTTTATATGAAAATAGTGTGAATTCATTTAGGTTTCTGTTGCGTCAGATCTGTGAAAAGCTATGAAATAAACGATAAATAGAAAGGATTGTTAATGCGGTTCGCGTTAATTGTGTAAATTAATTAAATCGTTGTTCGGGTAATATGGGTTTAATTAAATTGCAAAACAAGTTATTGAAGAATTGATGCTGCAGGAGCAGCTAATAAAAAAAAAAGAGTATGGCGTTGTTAGTTGGAAAGCGAGGAAACGATCCTATGGATGTTGGCGTGAGAAACAGAAGGAGAAAGAGAAGTGGTGATGTTGGTGTTGTAGTAGTAGTATGGCTTCAATGCAAAGTGGGTGGGTGTTGTGTCGCTGTATTGAATTTTCGAACAACCCCATCCCATCATCTGAGCGCTGTGTGGATGTATGGATGGATGGATATGTACATGGTATGTGTACATGGAATATGTATATGTACATAGGATCTCTCTCACATCCGAACGATTCTCGACATTATAAACTTTTAATCTTTCGGCGTGCAGAGCAGAGCAGAGCGGTGGCGGTGGCAGAGCAGACGAGAGTTGCATACGCGTTGCATAAAACCCACAACTAAGTTATTAACTGGCGAATGCAACAATGCGATTCTGTAATGAATGCTCTGCGCGCTTACATTCACCAACCTGCACCTGCGATACTCTAAATTGGTAATTAGCGGGTGAAGTCGGTGTGAAATCCGCCGCAGTTCTCACAGCCCAATGGACAATAATATAATCACACCCACTGTATGTGTGTATAGATGTGTGAGCCGATAATGCTTGTATACACGTGTACGGATGGCTTCGGAAGGGGCTTACACTCTCCGAATCCTCCTGCTCCATTCCAGGACCAGACCAGATACCACACACAACACCTCCCCTAAAACTAAACGACATCCATTCCAAACTTTCAGCATTCTCTTCCTCCATCATCATCAATAGAGATCAACACTATTTTAATCATTTAAATGAAGATTGGACTAAATTTTGCAATTTTTTTCATTACCTAGTAGTAGTTAGTAGGTTGCAACAACTACTAATGTTACATCTAATAGAAACCTGTAGCATTCTCTTCCTATTCCTCCTCTATTATCATCATCATCATCACATTTTAATGAAGATTGGGCTAAGTTCTGCAAATTTTGTATTACTTAGTAGTTAGTTAATACTTGTAGCATTCTCTTCCTATTCCTTTCCAATCATCAATAAAGACCATTACTTTTTAAATCATTGTAATAACGATTGAGCTAATTTCTGCAAATTTTTCATTACTTAGTAGTTACCTACATCCTAAACTTGCAGCATAATCTTCATATCCCTTTTATAATTCTTTAATTATTAATGACAATATTTTACTTTTTTAAGATTTTATGTGTTAATTTTTAACGATAAAATCAATTAAATGTTAGGCAAATGTGGAAACTGAAGAATTCCAAACTAAATTTACTTTACATTTCTCTTTTCCAGGGAATAAAAAAATTCCACCAACTTTTTCATGAAATTGGATTAATTATAAATACAAGAATATGATTTTATTTCTATACTATTTATAAATTTTTGGTCGCTTCACTTCACAAAATAGTAAAAATTAACAATTAACAAAAAATAACAATTGAACATGTAATATTTATATAAGTAATCCCAAGATTTCCAAACAAATTCCAAACGATTGAGCTAATTTCTGCAAATTTTTCATTACTTAGTAGTTACTAGTTGTTACCTACATCCTAAACTTGCAACATAATCTTCATATCCCTTTTATAACTTCATCGTCAACAAAGACCATAACTTTTTATTATACATTAATGAAAATTGGGCTAATTTGTATGATTTTTTATTACCTAATTATTTGTCGTTATATCCAAACTTTCAGTATGCTTTTTTAACACCATCAATAGATGAAAACAGTTCTTTAATTATTTTCATGAAGTTTTAGGTAATTTCTGCAATTTTTTTATTAAGTAATGTTACTAATTATTACATCCATTCTTACCTTATTGTATCTTCTTTATATTCCTTCAGTATCACCATCATGATCATCATCATCTAAACAGACTTACACTTTTTATAGAATGTTAATGAATATTGGTATAATTACTACAAAATTTTCATTAACTAATAGTTACTAGTAGTTACATCCATATCAAACATTCAGCTACTACAATCCAACATTTTTTTTTATAGAATTTAATGAAAATTGAGGTAATTTCTGCAATTTTCTCATAAACTAATTTTCAAATTTTCTAGGAAAATTCCCATTCTCCATCACTACAAACCAACACTTTTTATAGCATATTAATGAAGATTGGAGTATTTTTAATTACCAAATAGTTACTACAGTTTTTTTTTCATATTGTACTCTATTTTGGTACAGGTATATTTACAAAAAAAATAAAGGAAATGTTGATATACAAATATTATTATGGAGCAGCTTGCCAAATTTGGACCATCTAAGGTTTTTTAACTATATTTTATTACAAATTACTTAAGTACAATTTAAGAACTAATACTTTTTTTTTAATTTGCACTCAATTCAATATGTTTCCATGTGTCACATTTCTAGTTCAATTTTTGTTTTCTCTTAATTTTACATTCTTTAATTTGAATTGACTATTAAATTGATTATCTGAAGATACAATAACAATACTTAGTTTAATATTAAAATATTTCATTAAAACTATAATAACACAAATATTATCAAAATTCATCGCAATTACAAACTGAATGCTCTTCCTTCAACTACTACACTTATTCTTTGTAAAGTCGAGACGCGCGACAAATAAAAATTCCTGCACCTTTTGCAGTTTTGAGCTGTTATTGAAGTACGAGCCAATTTCGCACGTATCGATTTCCTTCGAATCGCATGTAATATATGTATTGAAAGAGGGCGTCGCGCGTCTTTGCACCATCCAAACCCCGTTTCGCAAATTCATAATTTTCTGATTTAATTAAAATTTGCATATCCATCTGACATCTGTCAGTTCAAGATACTTATTCCAATTCACTTTCAATCTTACTAAAACCATCCATGTTTAAATAATACCACTCTTAGACTGTGATCATAAGAATTTTATTTGTTAAGACGTTTTATTTTCTAAACTATCTACTGACCAATTTTTCTACTAAAATTAATTCAATTCAACTGCAAATATTTCACCATCAGCTAAAGTTAATTGTTTGGAAATACTTCTAAATAGAAGATTACTACTTTTTTTCAAACTATAATACAATTTGTATATCAAAATCTATTAGTTTCAACAGTAAACATTTTACTATCAGTTAAAATCAATTATTTAGAATGGAGGATTACTATTTTTTTTCTAACTTTTATATACATTTTTTGTAGTTATGCAACTTTTATTTTTCTTAAATTTTCAAAAATATTTATATATATTTTACATAATATTTAATGAATTTGAATTCTTTCATTATATATAAATTTGAATCTGTTTATCGTCCCTTCATCCAATTTCTTTTTTTTTTTAATTCATGATTCCTACCCCTAATCCAATATGAAAATATCAAGTGAATTATTATTAGGTTGGTATCAACCGCATCAACCCCCGAAATGTTACAATAACACACGCACCCCTCAAGGGATGCTCCGGCGTCTTATCAGCGCCATGACAGACACATGACGTCGCCTGGGCCGATCAAAAAAAAATTGTAGTATAATAAAACAAAACAATACAACCCATCCCCTTCGCATCCGTTATCACCAATCCAGCACAAAACGATTCAAACATTTCAATCAAACCACAAAAGAAAAGATAATAACAACAGAAGCAACAACGAAAACAACTCAGCGCCATTATTTTATTTTCATTCATTCTACTTTTTTTTGTTGTTATTATTTCACATTGCATAGGCGACAACGTGAACATGAAAAGGTCTTCTTGTTCGCCGTGGACGTTGCATAAACAGGATGCTTTTATGATAGGTATTACTGCATCACAATCGCATTGTGTGGAGCGCGCAAACCGATTTCAATAATTTAACAAATAATGTGTTTATAATTATTTCGAATTTTACGCTCTCCGAGGTTAATTATCGCTCCCGGAACGATCGTTCCGCGCTTTGTCGACCCGGCACGTTTCCGTTACGCAATCGTGCCGATATCGAGCGTGTCAGAGCTTTTACATAACGAAATGGTTGGTCTCCGATGTACATCTGCTAGAAATGCCCTATTTATTACATAAAAGCTTTTCATTTCTGCGTTAAATACCCTTTTAGTATCCATACAACACAGATAGATATTTAGAAAACATGTCATTCTAACCGGTGGCAATCGCAAACCCGACAACCGAAATCCCGACGTTCGAAATCCCGGATGGCTCAAAATCCCGACTATATCGAAATCCCGACAGTGTCTATTATTATTATAAATTTCTACAATAACATTTTTATGGTAGTCGGGATTTTGATTGTCGGGATTTCAATATATTCGGGATTTCGATACAGTCGGGATTTTGATTGTCGGGATTATGGTAGTCGGGATTTTGACATAGTCGGCATTTCAAGCGTCGGGATTTTAATACAGCCGGGATTTCGAACGTCGGGATTTTGATTTCGGTTGTCGGGCTTGCGATATAGACCCCATTCTAACTGATTACATAATAACCAGTTGGAAAACCTGGCAGATATTATCTATAGTAGTGTTTTCCAACGTGCAGTCCACACAATTTGATTGTTAAGGGATGCACGTCTAGAGTTTAACCTTATGTAACATATACATAGGGAGTATAAGAATTTTAGAAAAAATAAAAGGTTGAAGAAACTATTATTTTAATCTCAAGCAGTTTCTTTACAGTTATAAATCATGTTATATAGAAGGTCCTGTGGCGCAACGGATAACGCGTCTGACTACGGATCAGAAGATTCCAGGTTCGAATCCTGGCAGGATCGCATAAACTTTTTAAATTTTTTGTCCTTACCATCCAGGGAATTGATATCTCAATTAGGATAACTTTATGAACTATTACTTTTTATCATTTATAATAATGAAAAACATTATTTGTTGTTAACTATAATAGTTTTAATTATACATTAATTATATAAATAATTACATAACACATTGGATATATATATATAATACATTAATAATATATTTATATAAATATTTTTTTACTCATCAATTTATTAATTATATAAGGACAAATTTAATGTATAAATTTTTAGGTTTTACAACAAAATTTTCTAATTTTTTTTTGCAAGGATTTAGTAAAACAATTATTAAAATAAATGATTTTATTTAATAAATTAGTTGTTATAAAATATAATTCTAAGAGAATAAGTAATAGATTATGCTTGAAACTATGATTAAAGTAGATTTAAAATTAATACGAGTTGTTGGTAAATAAAAGTAAATGAAGATTATATGTAGACCGTGTGGCCTAATGGATAAGGCGTCGGACTTCGGATCCGAAGATTGCAGGTTCGAGTCCTGTCACGGTCGAAAAATATCTTTTGTTATTTCAACATTTATTATATTTTTACATAATTGTTATCACAATTTACATTGTTTATTAATTTATTGTAATTTTAAATTGTTACTCATTTTAAACCGATTTTTTTTCTCTTCACTTAATAATTAATTCTTATATAAATTAATAATTATGCTTCCCCAAGTATAAAACGTACGTTTTTATGAAACATTTGAAGACTGTATATGTTGATTACAGTGGTTTATGTAATGCTTTTATTATCTAATTTGGAGATACAAAATTAAGGTGCGTCTTATACGTGGAAATTTTTTATATTTTAGAAAATGTGATAATTTATAAATTAATAAAATTTATAAACTCATCTAATAAATTTATAATTTATAAATTAATTAATAATAAAATTAAATTGTAAACAAATCTTGCTTTGATGAACTATTTCATCGTACTAGCAGCTCCATCTACTGTTGATGTTCTGTACTTTAAGTGAAGTTTATGTAACTGACACATAGTTTTATAGGCAACCATTTATACATTTAATATTGTAGTTTACTTTATTTTCTTGTAAATATCAATTATGTACGATATTTATTAGTAATATTAAATATAAAGTTTATAACAATAATAAATTGCTTAATAAAATTATTACAAATATTGTTTTAATAGAAATTTTATTATTTTTCTTCTTCTTCCAATAATGAGTTTTCTTCTGAAAACTTCTTCACATTTAGCTGTTTTCCAGCCACTTTTCGGTAGGATCATTTACTATCTACAATAATTAAGCAAAGTGGTAAGTGTGAGGTCAAAACCTCTGCAATCTTATTTCTCTTGCGATTTGAAAATATTTCATTTAGTTCTTTGTATTACAAATTACATACTGCTACAACTTTACTGTAAATATTAAGAGAAATCTGTTTAAGCTTCTGTATAAGATATAACAGTATAACAGCTTCTGTAAAAGATGTAGTTTTAGTTTGATCATATACAGATGTCGCCAATTAAAACTGTTTTATATAGGCAACTGTATAATCTGCAGTGTATTAATATGTTACAAAAGGGTCTATATCGCAAGCCCGACAACCGAAACACCGTCTATTGAAATCCCGACGTTCGAAATCCCGGCTGTATTAAAATCCTGACTATGTCAAAATCCCGACTATATCGAAATCCCGACTACCATAAAAATGTTATTGTAGAAATTTATAATAATAAAAGACACTGCCGGGATTTCGATATAGTCGAGATTTTGATTGTCGGGATTATGGTAGTCGGGATTTCGGATGTCGGGCTTGCAATTGCTACCGGTTACAAAATATTGAAAATATTATTTATTCAATAATTAAATTGTTTTATTAAAAGTTTCTTAACAAAAAGTACACACGTTAGTGAATTTATTTGTATAAAAGGGTTTTGGATAAATATATGTTATACATTTTGTCTAATAATATAAATTAATATAAAATATTTCATTTTATTATTGATGTTTAAATTTCTATAGTTATCTTAAAATATTAATTCTTAATATAATTAATATAATATTATATTAATTCTTAGGGCTAAAGGCTTTAAAAGTAAAGAAAACTAACATATAATATTATTATATCAGTGATCATGTAGATGTCGCCTTAAAGTAAAGGGCACTGTTTAATACATAGTATAACCAATAGATGGAGTATAATAACTTTTTTCTGATCTCAAAAATTTTCTAATTTGAATTTATAATGAATTATGTAATAAATTCCTATACAAATGTTTACAAACATTTGAAATAAATTGTCTTAGAGGAAAGAACAAAATTCCACAAATTACAAGAAGCTTTGAAATATTTTATTTGTTTTTTTATTAAAAAATAAACCAAGAATTTTTCGTCTTATATACGAATGGTTATAATTTTTGTATTGATTTTTTAAATTTTAAAGAAAATTATGTACCTGAATATAGTATTTTAATATGGTATGATTACATTCTACTATGCGAATGTTTCAATATGATTATCTCATTTGAAATGCACTTCAGTACATATTATATCCTCTTCCATGTATGATTATAAATACCTGCAGTGGATGTAATAAAATTGCTAATACCGATGATTAATATTATTCCGAACAGTTTTCCTCTACGTTATTTATAATACGGCTTTGTTTCGAGTTCTTGGAAGTACCTGCAATGCACTACCAACATGTAATTTTGAGAGATCGATTTCTATTTAACATCTGGTCGTGACGGTGGAGCGCCGCTCCGTGCTCCCCCGTAAATTCGTTCTATTTATTTTAATGCTCCTGAAAGATTTCAGCAATTTGTTGAGAGCAAAGACATTTCCTGCGGGTTTTCGACGCTCGACCGAGGTCCGCATTTAGAGAGTTCTGCAAAAATTCTCTACCTCTCCCATCAGATCCATGAAGAATGGCGGAGATTTGCGAAACAAATGGTCGCATAACTAAAAAGTATTCAATGCGGAAGAATTCCACAACAGGATAATACATAATAAAAGGCAGGAGAGGAAAGGTTTCGGGTTTTAAAATTTGTGGTGGAAAAGAGAGAGATGAGAGGTGGTGGAATAGTCGTTTTCGGTCGTTGCATACCGGAAAATTCCGCATCCCCGAAATCATAAATAACGTCCCTGGTTTACGGCTTTATTCCTGCATTAACCAAAATAATGCGCCCTATATCATTTTTCGCAGTTTTCCCTGTTTAAAACCAGTTCCACTCACCCACACCTGCCTTTTTTTTCTACTCGTTTTGTTGTTATTTTTTTTCTTGGTTTTTGAAAGCATTTAGACTCACGCATTTCAAGACCAGAAAGGGTTTAGTATATATAAATATTTAATCCACGTACTCCTATATTTTACAATAAATGGGAGGATGTCTTCTATTTTAATAAAAAAATAATGTGTTTTACATTTAACCGAGTTCATAGTTGAAATGTATTGGAATTCATGTCAACTACATCAACTACATCAACTACATCAACTACATCAACTACATCAACTACATCAACTACATCAACT
>NW_017099426.1:0-2645 GCF_001412225.1 Nicrophorus vespilloides
CAATTCGCATCTGCACTGAATTTCCCACAACGAGTGATTTCTTGCTACTATAATTGAATGACATTCCGTATATTCATTATCATGAAACAATTTCCTTTTGGCTTGACTCTTTTTTGGACATTTTCAGTTGACGTATCAGCGTTACTTGATACACTAACTTGAGCAAAATGATTCGTAAGTTCCATTTCATTAATTTCGTCATTTTTTTCTGGAAAATTGTCCGAAATTTCCATTTCACTCAAGTCATCTACTATTTGCACAACACTCGATGTAGGTTTTACTAATTTAGGTCGGTTTCTAATATCTTGTAGAATTTTTGTTTCCTCGCTATCTTCTTGAAATAAGTTTCGTTTCACATGTTCTACTCTCAAAAAGTGTCTCGATATTTCATTATCAATTTGAGGTATAACTACACTGGTACTTGGTTCTTTGATTTTAAAATCTATGACCAATTGCTTCCAACGTCTTTTTGGTCTCTCTACCTTTTTCGATAAATCTTTTTGTAAAGGGTTAAGTTTTTCCATGTTATTTTTTTTAAGCAATCTTACACTTGTTTCTACAACTGACTCGTAGCTTCCACTGATATGCCTCAAGCAATGTACTACCGCTTTATATACTAGTTAAAGGTTTGTTTTGGCGAAGGGAGATTGCTATTTTTATTACCCCCAATAAAATGTTGTATACAAGTCAAGCTAACAATTGTATAAATAATTAGGGAAGCAACAAGTAACAATTTAACAAGATTGTGTGTTTTGTTTTATAATGTTTAAATTTTTTTCCGTTTACCTGACGAATATTTCCATTACAAATGGAATGGAATATTTTTTTGTAACATTTTTTGATAAGTGTTTAACATTAATTTATATAAATCATATATAAATTTAAATAAATTAAGTTTAGGAAAAATACAGTGAATGTCTCTGAATATTATTAGGGTTTATACTATAACGGACTTTAAAAAATAAATCGGTTTTCGAATCTCAACTTTTGTACAAAATCGGTTTTAACCGGTTAACGAATTTTGCCAAAATAAAGATTTCTGCAACATATTTTCTTTTTCTCACAAAAAAGAATCGAAAAAATCGTCAAACCCTATATACGCAAATTTCTGTTCCACGTGGATTTGTTGATTGGATTGAAAATCGGGTAAATAAAGACTGCAAGTACAAAAAGAAAAACAAAATAGAAGCTAGTATAAGTTTCAGAAATACATATTTATTTCATCAAGCTTAAGAGAAAATAATTATGACATTTCAGAAATTATTAAATTTTGTCTAAATGTGTTATGTATTTTTTTTTCTGGTTGCGTACAAAAAATATCGCCGAAATTGTATTCTAATCTTCGCTTAAAAAAACTGCCTCCTAAAAATCTTTACTATTAAAGTTATTTAATAACGTTTCAGTTTTGTTAGGAAGCATTCTGTAATCAACTTATTTTCTCCTTGTAGCTTCTGATTTAATTCATTTAATTTCATTGTTATACCTGTTAGTAAACATAAATCTAGAAAGCTGGAAACTAAAATTGGGCCGCGTGCCCCTGTGGGACACATGTTTACATTATAGATTATTATTTTTTATATAATGTTCGACGGAAAGACTACTCTTAATAAATCATTTATATGTGTTGTCTTGTATGTAATAAATCATATTGCAATATAATCAAAATATAAGCTATGATTGATTTAGTTTATTTGGTTGTATGAAATCTTTTGTTGATAAAATTTCAGTCAATGGTATTTATTTAAAAAAATCGTTTGTTGCATTTCTAACAAATACATCTATCCCTCGTTTTAGACGGTACTTTTACACGTTTTCGTTTTTCATGGTTATACAAAAAGACATTTAAATTTATATTTAATTAATTAATATTTAAAATAAATAGATTTTGTTGTGTGAAATCTTATGATATATTAATTAAAAAAAATCATTTGTTACACTTGTAATAAATACACTCATCCCTCATTTTACGCGTTTTCGCTTTTAAAAAATAAGAAATAAATGTTAAAAATAACCTATTCCTCGTTTCATACGTTGCTTTTTAATAACTAAGAAAATTAAAAAAAAAATAGGTCTAAAAGGGTTAACTAATAAGGAGTTTGAAAAAAGATTTTTTTCAATCCGTATATAAATTACAATTGAATTTTACGGGAAGAAGGATAAAAATCAATAACTGATAATAAAAAAGTAAATTTTTATTTTTTTAAATATTATTTACAAAATTTCAACATATTGTTAATATTGTCGAAAGTAAGATATTTCTTATTTACCAAAGGAATATCAGAATTTCATTTTACATATTTTATAACAGAACTATTAAAAAATAAAAACATTTACTATCATGTGATTTGCTGCAAACGTATTTGTTTCATAAAATTAATTCACAATTGAACTAATTTCATAATTCTTTTAGTTCTTGAGTTGAAGATATTTGAATCTATTAATTCTGATGGATTTTCTCTGCGTTTAGATGGTACACTTAATTCTTCCTGAGTTGATGATTGAAATACAGAATCATAGCTTCGCTTCCTGTTGATTATCTCTGTTATTACTGCTAACCTTCTTTTTGATTGACGCTTTTTTGATGGGTAACCTAAAATAAATATATAATAAACTATTGTTCGTGTATTCAAACTTTGGATATTGAA
>NW_017099427.1:0-1087 GCF_001412225.1 Nicrophorus vespilloides
TGTATTTAAACGAAAACAAGTCAACATGAAGCTTTTGAATGAATCCGAAAAGAAAGACTTGCAACGTGGATTCAAATCCAATAAGTACCAAACTTGGAATAAGCTTCATAATACAAATCCGTTTTATTGGAACAAACTACAACGCTCCAAAACTGTGGAAGAATTGGACGCTGAGTTGGATAATTACAACGCACAAAAGGGTTAGATTTGAAATTATGAAAATATCTTTGTATCTTGTAAATTACCTTTTTTAATTATATATATTTTTTATATATTTGTTTTTTCTAAATTTTATTTGCTTAATAAACATTATGTACATATTAAATACATTTATAATTATTTTATTTTTATTCCCACAATAGTTTATAAATGCTTAAATGTACAGTGGAACGTCGCTTAACAAGTTTAATCCGTTCCAAAATTTCCGGATTTTTACTTCTATAGTGAAACATATTGAAAATACACATAATATGTGAGACCTCTCTTCTCATTGCCACTCGTTATGCAAACGTCGAAGCGAGTCATTATCTTACAATTAATTTTGCTCGTTATGCGAGGTGCTCGTTAAGCAAGGTTCCACTGTACTTCTTTCATAAGAAGGTAGCTTATGGATTTTCTTCTGCGCATGCCAACATGAATTTTTCTTTAATATTCTGCTTAGTTTAATATAAATTTAGGTAATATCTTTCTAAACTCGTTCTAAAAATGATAATAAAATGTCAAATTAGAAATTAATTTACTAGAAAACACCTTAAGGAAATTAACGAATTATTTTATTGACTATAACATCACAAAAAGGACCACTGATAATGCTTTCAAATCATTGGGTGCAGTAACAACATGAAACAAATTGTTTCTACGACAAATTTGCAAATATTGGAAAAGCAACAAACACATTTTGTAAAGAGAATTAATAATATTGGGATTTATAACGTTATAATAATCACGATTTTTTTTATTTCTATTCAGACTAGTAACATGTTGATTATTTATGTAATAAAACAAATAACCGCCTCTGATATTCTTGCAAAGGGCTACTGAACTTTTAAGACATTTCCCCTAAACATATATGAAAAATAATAAATTA
>NW_017099428.1:0-8915 GCF_001412225.1 Nicrophorus vespilloides
AATTACATCATTACACAAATCTCTAACAAGTGTATCAACTACTATTACTAACTAGAATCATTGTAGTTGGTACTTAGTTAAATCTAATAATGTAATTACATCATTACACAAATATCAAACAAGTGTACCAACTACTATTGGTAACTAGAATCATTGTAGTTGGTACTTATTTAAGTCTAATAGTGTAATTACATCATTACATATATATCTAATAAGTGTACCAACTGCAATTGGTAACTAGAATTATTGTAGTTGGTACTTACTTATGTCTGATAGTGTAATTACATCATTACACAAATATCTAACAAGTGTACTAACTGCAATTGGTAACTAGAATAATTTTAGTTGGTACTTACTTAAGAGTGTAATTACATCATTACACAAATATCTACAATTGTACCAACTATAATTGGTAACTAGAATTATTGTAGTTGGTACTTACTTAAGTCTGATATTATAATTACATCATTCTACATTTACATATGAGAAATACCAATTACTATTGTTAACTAAAAGTGATCATTAATTATCTAACTGGAAAATTGTCAATTAAATAAAATAATCCTGATTGTACATACAACTCCATAAAAAATATGTAACAAACTAAAAACACATCCTCTCGGTTTTAATTGCGTAACACCCTGTATATATATATACATAGATATATGCACGAGCTCACTTTGATATTAAATATTTGGCGTCGCGATTTCTGCAATTTACATAGAAGCATCGGAATTCGGAGCTGAAAAGACGCCGTAAAAGGATGCAGAAAGGATTCCTGCCCGGACGCATGAAAACGTATTGAATAAGAGGACGAAATGAAGAGGAATAAGGAGATGTATTGAAAATAAGGCGAATGAAAATGATGAAAAAAAAAAAAGAAGGCTGTGTACTAGATGTTAGGAAACAATTGAAAATTTGAAGCCGAACTTTGTCCAATCCTTCAACAACAAACAAATGAAAATAAACAAATTAAAAAATATGCAGCTTTTGAAATGTTTTGTACATAGACTCAAAAAAAAAAAGAAGACTAAACTACAAAACTAACTACTACTAAAACAACACACAACTAAACTCTTTTTTGTATTATGTATATACATATATTTATATAATAGTTTTAAGGAAGAAAAAAAAAATTAACATGATTGTGAACACTTTTGAACGCGTTTTATCTTGTGTACATATTGTATAAAACAAAAAATATAATAATAACTGGTACGAACTAGCTTAATTCTTATTAGTAAACCGTAAGTGTAAGGGCTCTATACCATTGCGTAACTAAGCTTTTTTTTTGTATTAAAAAAAAAGAGTGCTTTACGAGACTTTCTATGTATATAAATGTATTATAAACATGTGTTGAGACGTTTCTTTGGACTGAGATTAGTGCAGGGTGGATCTAAAAAAGAAAAGTTTGTATTTGACTTTTTTTTTGGAACACCCTGTATAAACTGATGTATTGATCGTTTCCTGATGTGTAAATATCATTTGTTCACTTTGTTTTTCACACGTCACACTGTTTTCCCATTCAATGTTTTGTTTTGTTTTTCTTTTGTTTTTTTTTTCTTCTTTTGTTTCATTTGTTAATTATATATAATAATAGGAACGCTGTAAATATTAATTACGATCAAATGTAGCGCGTCATAATCACATCCAGCCTAATAATTTTAAATTAGTAGATACATGTATTCAAAATGGTGCCAAATCAAATTATAGATTATAATAGATTCAGTGTATGGAAATATATGTTAATAACATTAATGTGCGTTATTAATTTGGATTTTCAGTTTCAATTTTGCATCCGGGTTTGCTGGAAATAACCACCACCCTTTCCCTTCCCCCGTTCGCAGCAGTCAAACCACCCTTCCAACGTACACCCCTGCGCTTAACCCACACACACCAATCCCGTCCAATTAATCCCCCTGCAAAATCGCTGGAAAGTATTTCTTTTTTTTTGTTGCATCGATATCTGCTGCCATCAATGATGATATTAGGCCCGGATTACATGTGCGTTTATTCACATGTTCGGAAATATCGTACATTATTTTTCAATATATTTCATCGCTGTTGGGAATTGGTGATTATTAAAGGTAAGTACACTATTCACTGATATTTTCGATGGATTCGAAACGTCCATAGAGGTATTATTACAGTTTTCAATATATAAATAATAAATATGTCAACGTCACAGCACGGATAACAACGAATAATTTGACGTTAGGTTACGTCACCTAACGTCAAATTATTCGTTTTGTTATGTGCACTGTGATTATGGATTGTCCAGTTTCTCAGGAATAATTATTGAAAATTTTACTTTTCTGCAAAAGCTTTAAATCAATAACTGTAATTTACGATTTATTATTCATCCCTTGAATAAACCATATATTGACAGTTGTGACGTTTCAGATATTTGGCGGAAATTATTTAAATTTAAATTTATAGTTGAAGAATGAAGAGTGACAATTACTAATGTCACTTTACGCAACGTCACAGCACGGATAACTGACGTAACGTCATGTCAAATTATTCGTTTTGTTATGTGCACTGTGATTATGGATTGTCCAGTTTCTCACGAATAATTATTGAAAATTTTACTTTTCTGCAAAAGCTTTAACTCAATAACTGCAATTTTCTATTTATTATTCATCCCTTAAATAAACCATATATTCACAGTTGTGACGTTTCAGATATTTGGCGGGAATTATTTAAATTTAAATTTATAGTTGAAGAGTGACAATTACTAATGTCACTTTACGCAACGTCACAGCACGGATAACTGACGTAACGTCATGTCAAATTATTCGTTTTGTTATGTGCACTGTGATTATGGATTGTCCAGTTTCTCAGGAATAATTATTGAAAATTTTACTTTTCTGCAAAAGCTTTAACTCAATAACTGCAATTTACGATTTATTATTCATCCCTTAAATAAACCATATAATCACAGTTGTGACGTTTCATATATTTGGCGGGAATTATTCAAATTTATATTTGTACCGCCGTTTGTTTTCGAAGTGAAGAGTGACAATTACTAATGTCACTTTAGGCAACGTCACAACTAGGATTGGTGACGTAACGTCATGTCAAATTATTCGTTTAGTTATGTGCACTGTGATTATGGATTGTCCAGTTTCTCAGGAATAATTATTGAAAATTTTACTTTTCTGCAAAAGCTTTAACTCAATAACTGTAATTTACGATTTATTATTCATCCCTTACATAAACCATATATTCACAGTTGTGACGTTTCAGATATTTGACGGGAATTATTCAAATCTAAAGTTACAGTTGTACCACCGTTTGTTTTCGAAATGAAGAGTGGCTATTACTAATGTCACTTTACGCAACGTCACAACTAGGATTGGTGGCGTAATGTCATGTCAAATTATTCGTTTTGTTATGTGCACTGTGATTATGGATTGTCCAGTTTCTCAAGAATAATTATTGAAAATTTTACTTTTCTGCAAAAGCTTTAACTCAATAACTGCAAATTACGATTTATTATTCATCCCTTGAATAAACCATATATTCACAGTTGTGACGTTTCAGATATTTGGCGGGAATTATTCAAATCTAAATTTACAGTTGTACAACCGTTTGTTTTCGAAATGAAGAGTGACTATTACTAATGTCACTCTACGAAACGTCACAGCTTAGATAGGTAACGTTATGTCATGTTAAATTATTCATTTTATAAATGTGCACTAATTTAACAAGAAAAATATTTTTAATTCAAGAACTGCGCTTTACGATTTATTATTCAATCTTTAACTATATTTGTCAGATTTCAATTATATGTAAAGATCATGACACAATTAAATAAATATTTGTAATTGTGACGTTTGAGATATTTAAATTCATTGATAATTACTAATATCACTTCGTAATGTAAGAGCTTGGATAGTTAAGGTTACGTCATGTCAAATTATTCATTTTATCAATGTACAAATTCTGACGTTTTAGAAATTAAGAATTATTTAAATTGTTTTAATGTCAATTCAGTTCAACAGAAGTTTTAAAATTTGTCAAATTCACATTGTTTTGTTTATTTGCATCACAATGATAAGAAAATATGCTTACATAACTCAAAGGTCACAAGTTATTGATGACAACTACACATGTGACAGCTATAAATCAAATGTCAAGTAGAGAAGGTAACTAAATACAGTTTTATATATTACTTAAGTTGGTAAAATGCTAGTGAAAAGCGTTAATTATTATTTTCTTTAATAAAACAACAAAAATTGATTAATTATTAAATAGTAAAACAGCAGATTTACATTGTTTAATTATTATTATAAGTTTATTACCTAACACAATGTAACCTAAAAATTAAATTAGAATTTTTTAAAAAATTCTTAATAATCTAACTTAAAAAAAAAATTTGTTAGAAAAGTCGTCATAAAACAAGACATTTTCTTAATAACGTATTGCTACATATTTACCTAACCTAATTTAACTTAGGAAAAAACTAATTGATTAAAATGAAGTAATTACTTTTACAAACTTTAAAAATTTTATATTTTTTTATATATAAAGGAAGTTTGATTAACACCTTACTATCATCTACCTAAACTTTCTTAATTACAGATAACCTAATACACACGTTAATCATAGGTCTCTCAGTAAGCCACAACGCGATTAGAAAACCTAACCCAAGTTAATCTAACCTATTTAACATGATTTTATAAATAATCTATTAAATTTGAAGATTTGAACATTAATTTTCTTCAATATTTTTGTATACAATTCTGCACACTACATTGTAAATTATATTTGAGCAGACGAAGGGCAAACATGGATGTTTATGCAGTTGTGTGATGCTGATGGCAGTTTAATCCTGCTGCAAAATTGCAGGAAAATGGAGACCGTCCGTCCGACTATCCGTCCGTTTTTAATGTTGCCATCGTTGTTGTCGTTCTCGTAATGGGATTTTAGCGAGGTCTGATTTACCGGTGGTAGCAACCACTCTGATTGGACCCAACTGTATAAGCGCATTTTCAGCGCTGTTCATATACGGACAGCCAAGGCACAAACACACACACACACACACGTTACGTGATATATCCTCGCATGAACGTGCATACGTTCATTTGCGTGCATAATTCAAACCAGTGTTTGGAGCGCGGCGGCGTTCATAAATTAGCATTCCGGCCCATCTAACAAAAGGACTACAGCCGGTAAAATGAGTGCGGACGATTTGTGGTCCAGACCATGATGACGTGTCATTCCTGGTGGAATGGACACACTCACACACACATACAGCTTTCGTCCAAACGGAATCGTTCTACCGTAGAACGGCGGCGGTCCCGGGGATAAATCACTCGAGGAGCTGGGATTTACTGCTTCTACTGCCTCTTCATTCCTTCCACTCGCAAACCACTCCGGATCGAAACTATTTCCATTTAAACTTCTTGGACCTCCTTTTAATTACGAAACAGACGCACGTCCACTCGAATCCCCTCCGCATCGCATAAACACAGCGTTATAATAATATCTGATATCCAATTAAACTAATTGGAAATGTATGTTAATGGCCTGACTACGATCAGCATATATAATTCGACCGTGTAATTAAATTTAATTAATCAAGAAGTGGCGAACGAATCCGAAAACCCGAAACGATTTCAAGTTTGACAGATTTCAACAGTGACATCAAAAACGTCAACGTCACAGCACGGATTAGTAACGTCACGTCACGTGAAATCAGTTTGATAATATGAATGTGTCATTAAGCAAATCAAGATTACTATTGGTAACTAAATTTAAAGAAGTTACTACTTACTTAAGTCTGATATTATGAGTACATCGTGTCTAATAGGAATACCAATTACTATATCCAACAAGAGTACCAATTACTATTAGTAACTAAAATAATTTTAGTTGGTACTTAGTTAATCAAACTTAAGTGTAAATACATCATAACTAATAGGTGTAACAATTACTATTGGTAACTAAAGTCACTGTAATTGGTACTTACTTAAGTCTGATAGAGTAATTACATCATTACACAAATATCTAACAAGTGTACCAACTACTATAGGTAACTAGAATCATTGTACTTGGTACTTACTTAAGTCTGATATTGTAATTACATGATTACACAAATATCTAACAAGTGTACCAACTACTATAGGTAAATAGAATCATTGTAGTTGGTACTTACTTAAGTCTGATAGTATAATTACATCATTACACAAATATCTACAATTGTACCAATTACTATTAGTAACTAAAGTCAACGTCACAGCACGGATTAGTAACGTCACGTCACGTCACGTCAAATTAGTTTGATAATATTCATGTAACATTAAGCAAATCAAGA
Source organism: Nicrophorus vespilloides (assembly GCF_001412225.1). Classification (NCBI taxonomy): domain Eukaryota; kingdom Metazoa; phylum Arthropoda; class Insecta; order Coleoptera; family Silphidae; genus Nicrophorus; species Nicrophorus vespilloides. The sequence continues at coordinate 6,323 of NW_017099428.1, forward strand.
TTACTATTGGTAACTAAATTTATAGAAGTTACTACTTACTTAAGTCTGATATTATGAGTACATCGTGTCTAATAGGAATACCAATAACTATATCCAACAAGAGTACCAATTACTATTAGTAACTAAAATAATTTTAGTTGGTACTTAGTTAATCAAACTTAAGTGTGAATACATCATAACTAATAGGTGTAACAATTACTATTGGTAACTAAAGTCACTGTAATTGGTACTTACTGATAGAGTAATTACATCATTACACAAATATCTAACAAGTGTACCAACTACTATAGGTGACTAGAATCATTGTAGTTGGTATTTACTTAAGTCTGATAGTGTGATTACATCATTACACAAATATCTAACAAGTGTACCAATTACTATTAGTAACTAAAGTCAACGTCACAGCACGGATTAGTAACGTCACGTCACGTCAAATTAGTTTGATAATATGCATGTATCATTGGCAAAACAATATTACTATTGGTAACTAAATTTATAGAAGTTACTACTTACTTAAGTCTGATATTATGAATATATCGTGTCTAATAGGAATACCAATAACTATATCCAACAAGAGTACCAATTACTATTAGTAACTAAAATAATTGTAGTTGGTACTTATTTAAGTCTGATAGTGTAATTACATCATTACACAAATATCTAACAAGTGTACCAACTACTATTAGTAACTAGAATCATTGTAGTTGGTACTTACTTAAGTCTGATAATGTAATTACATCATTACACAAATATCTACAATTGTACCAATTACTATTAGTAACTAAAGTCAACATCACAGCACGGATTAGTAACTTCACGTCACGTCACGTCAAATTAGTTTGATAATATGCATGTAACATTAAGCAAATCAAGATTACTATTGGTAACTAAATTTATAGAAGTTACTACTTACTTAAGTCTGATATGAGTATATCGTTTCTAATAGGAATACCAATTACTATATCCAACAAGAGTACCAATTACTATTAGTAACTAAAATAATTGTAGTTTGTACTTATTTAAGTCTGATAGTGTAATTACATCATTACACAAATATCTAACAAGTGTACCAACTACTATTGGTAACTAGAATCATTGTAATTGGTACTTACTTAAGTCTGATAATGTAATTACATCATTACAAAAATATCTACAATTGTACCAATTACTATTAGTAACTAAAGTCAACGTCACAGCACGGATTAGTAACGTCACGTCACGTCAAATTAGTCATTTTATGAAAACTATATGAAATAACGAATTTGCTTTCTTGTATGTTTCATAATTTTCATGAAATAAATTTTAAAGAAAGACGAAGACACTATATGATTTTATTATTACTATTTCATCGATAATTGTAAAAATTTTGAATGTCTTAGAGCATTCGCAATTTATACAAAATATATAATCAATCGAGTATGAATTAATTTGGGAAACAATGTTAAAATTATATCACATAAAATTTTTGAATGGCTTAGAAAATTCTCAATTTATACAAAAAAAAAATAAATAAAGAATGAATTAAAATTTCTGAAATAATTTTAAAATAATATCACATAAAAACTACTTATGATCTGATACTTTGATAATCAATTGTCCCTATTCTATATATTTTTATGACAGAGTGTATAATTTTATGTATTGACTTTATTATTACAATTTTATCAATTGTGTACAAAATTGTGTACAAAAAAATAAATCAATGATGCATTTATTGGTATAATTTTAGTATCGAATTAACAAAACTATTCCTATTCCTAGAAATGTATAATTCATAAACTTTGAAATTTAGGGCATGAAAGGAAATTATGTTCAGCATAAGTTCAAGAATATTCTATGTAATATAATTTGTTTTGTTTTTATTTATATATATATATAGTGAAAATTGTGTAAAATTGGATGCACGTTGCATGTTTGAAAGCATTTAATTTCGAGGTGGATTAGGTTTTCGAGGTAATGGAATTGTTTTTGAATGGGTTCGTAATGATGGAATGAAGATGGCATGCAGCGTGCTGTGTACTGCGGCTGCAGCAAGAGTAAATTAGGTTTGACCCTTTTGCGGAAAGGGTTCGACGCTTTCGAACTGCAATAATGTTTAATTAGGTTTTAAACGTCGACGTTGGCGGTTGTTAAATTGATCTATGGTTGTCATATTCGCGGTGCATTCCCTAAATTGACATGCACCCTATGGCCGCGCAATAAATAAATTACTTAACAATACTCTAATTGCGAGAGGATGATGCATGGCCGAATGTGTCAGAGCGCCCGTGTACATTACAATCTGTCCCCGTCGCCGCCCCCGGAAACCGGTATTGTCCGTTCCGATATGCGAACGCCCCTGTGGGAGAGCAGGCGGAGGCGCCGGGTTTCGCATCCACAACGTGTACGACAATTCGCACCGTACACGTAACGTCAACGTCACGTCAATTTTACCAGTCAAATTACGCAATAGACAATGCAACGTCACATCAATATTCTCATAATTTGTACGTTACATTTAGTGTTTTCTTCTTGAATTTTATCAAAAACTGTACGAAATAATGAAGATGTAAACCGCAAGGGGTCTACGACACAAAAAAGTTTGGGAACCTCT
>NW_017099429.1:0-6932 GCF_001412225.1 Nicrophorus vespilloides
ATACATACGCAGACACCACAAACAAACAAACAAAAAAAAAGCAAATGAAGAAGCAAGGATCATCATCATCTCAGTGATTTTGTAATGAAGCACTGTCTCGATAGTACAACTAACTCTTTTTTTTTTATATATATACACAAAATATATAAGAGACGCATATTTGTCCGTTTCCCAAATCCGGATGATGGGGGAAAGCGGAGAAGAACAAAACAACCGTAATTCATTTTCTGCAGTTCGCGCGCGCGGCGCCGCCTTCGGCACCAGAAGAAACATATATAGAGAGAAGAAAGAAACGTGGATGGAAAATCCTCGGTTTACAACGAATTAGAACGGGAAGAGATCTCAGAGAGGTTAGTGGTTGTGATGATTGATCGATGGGCGGTGGTTCTTTCCTTCAATGCAAACGGCATTAAAGATCGACCACCCCGGTTTATTATTATTATTGTTTTTTTTTGGTAAAGTGCGGAAAGTAAAAGTAAAATTCCCCGCTCTGGATGAACGTGGTGAAGAAGAATGGAAAAAAAAAAGAAGTGCGACTCGTTTTCTTCTATTAAATAAATTTTTGGTTGTGGTTTTTTTTTTTTGATTTTCTGTTTATTATTTGTATCTTTTCGTTTCTCTCTTTAAACAAATCGCAAATGTTTCGACGATGATGTTAATCACGTAAAACTGTTTTCTAATTCTCTATTATTTTTTATTTTGTTTGTTCATTATTATTTCGTTTCGTACTCCGAATACAACACAGACAATGTTTTTTATAATTTTTCTTTCTAAATCAATTGAATAAATGAATACAAACGTTTTTTTGTAAATATGAAATGAAGGAACCATTAAATGTTAAGGTAGTGAAGCGAGAGATGAAGAAATATACCTATTTGTTGATAAATATTATATTATATTATATATATATTACATCTATTATTATAAATGTGTTTTTTATTATATCTGAAGTGGAAGAGGAGGAAGCGAAGAAAGTAGTGGATCGGGATGGAAAAAGTTTTTTTGTGATAAGAGAGACATGGTATTTTGGATGTAGATTTTTTACACGAGAAAGAGAAAAGTCTGGTGCTGTTCGGCGCTCTACCTCCTCTGTTCTATTCTACACGTGAAGAAGGAGTGAAGTGAAGAAGTTTTTCACGAAAGAGGACGAGGAGGAGAGTCCGAATAAGATGATTGAAGAAGGATTTGAAAGGAAACATTTTTGGAAATGAGACTGCGAGAGGTGCCTGGACGGACGGAAAGAAAAAAATAATGAAAAGTTGCAAAAAAAAAATGAAAATTTGAACGATGAGAAGCAGAAAGTTTAAAAAACAGTTTTCGTTCTTCTAATACTTTTTTTTAAAAATTGTTTTTCCTGTTTCGGAGTAGCAAAATATATATATAATTATGTAAGTGAGAAAATCTATTTGGAAAGAGACGAATAGAATATTTATCGTCAATATAATATATAAATGTGAAAGAAAAGTATATATATATATAATAACTCTCTCTATCTTCGTGTAAGTAGGCGCGCTGTCGAAACAAAAGAACGACAGTCAAAACAGTTGAAGATGAAGTTATTATTGTAATTGTTATGTCATTAGCGAAATGATCTCAGATGTACACTGCTCTACAAAGTAAATTTAAATGGAAGAAAATATGTAAAGAAAACGAAGCGACTTCTTAAGAAAAAATCATAATTAACTAATTAATTAATTTTTTTAAACGAAATGCATTTGTAATAATCCATTTTTTTTTTTGTGTAAATACTTTGTGTAATTTTTGCAATACTTTAATTAATTAATTTTGTACTTAAGTACAAGACGCCTCCCGTTACTATTTTGTTTTTTTTTATATACATACATATAAATTAACCGATTTTTTTATATATATATTCTAAGTGAAATTACTTTAATGATATTTCTTTTTTGTCCTTATAATTAATTTAAGTCTTAATTAGTGTACATTCTGTATAGTATTTATTTAATTAACACTCCTTGTTTAATTTTTAGTACGTTTTTTTTCAATTCGTTGTAATTTTTTTTTTTTGCTCTAAATTATTTATGTGTATAAAGTTTTCCCTTTATTATTTGTAAACTCGGTTAGAGATTGTTTATATATGATTTTTTTTTTGTTTATAAAAGGAAACTAAATAGTAATAATAATAATATATATATAGAAATAAAAGCGAATTCAAGCGAAGAAAATTTATTTTATTTTTTTTTTAAATTATTATTATCGAAAAGAAAAGCAAGCTGTTGTAACGTTCTGTGATTTATATAATTTTTTTTTTGTTTTAAATATTCGTTTTCTTTTATTAAGTTACGTGATTGGAATTTGAATTGATCGCTTGAGATTATTTTTTTTTTGTAAACGTTTGTACCTTGATCGACGAAGAAGAGCGGAGAAACAAAAGATGAAACAAACTTTAAAAAAAAGCGAAGCAAATTATGTGTCTTCTTTTGGGAAAAACAAAAACAATTGATACAAATTAAGTGAAACTCTCTAACTCAAACAAAAAAAACAAAAGTGCAACAGTTCAGGACGAAAGTAATATATTTATTATGATGATATACAGATTTCTATATATATGTATATAAAGATGATTGAGAAGAGGAAAAACGCAAAAAAAAAGAGAAACGTTAATTGATAATGATGAATTAAGTATATATAAATATTATGTAAATTTAAATCTTGATAAGGAAACTAACCCAGGTTAAAAACTCAGTGGAGTAAATATACATTACATATATAGTATACATACATGTAATAACTTTTAATAAGTGTATTATATATATATATAGATTGGTGCGCACAACAAACAAAACAAAAATGACAAACAAAAGTTATACAACTGATGATATTTTTTAAAGCGACTAGATTTTTTTACACTACGAACAACTCTTTTGCGTCCAAGAAGAAAAAAAAACAAAAATTGGTGAAAATTATTATATAATGATGAAAGGAAGAGGAGGCAGATATTTAAAAGTAAATAAACCTAAGAAACCTACAAATTGAACATGTGATAATTGTATGAAGAAGTAAAAAAAGATATAAAACAAAGTATATATTATAACAAAAAAAACATATTGATTAATTAATTAATGAATTATTATTATTATTATTGTAAATTAAACTAAAGTAAATTGATGTAGTTAAGGGTTGTTGCATGTTTTTTTTTTGGTTTCTTGTACAAAAATAATGCGTTTTCGTTTGTTGTTTTATCCGTGTGTATATTTACAACACCTCCGATCTGTCGTCGTGAAAAAGAAGAAAAGAAAAAAAACCACACACTAACTGTACTTCTTCAATTTTTTGTTGTTGTTGTTGAATTATTATTATATATATGTATAGAGAAAGAAAAATATGAAGATTTTCCGTCTCTTTGTTCACAAAAAATAAAATAAAATTCGACACACACAATTTATGTATGTATTTTTATTATTATATATTATTATTATATTTTTTTTTGGTGATATTGAAGAAAATTGTTAATACTTGTATAAGATTCTTTTTTTTTAGTTATTATTATTACTATTATTATTATTCCTCGGTTGTGAGGAAGTCTTTGTATATAGTGCGTATTTTTTTTTATTAAGTGGAGACATAAACATACACACAAACACTGAACCTACCTTTAGTTACGTAGGCCAATTAGTGTATGTTTTGTTTTATATTCTTGTTCTATTGTTTTTTTTTATTAATTTTTCATTGTGTTTGTCCCTATTTTTCTGTAATAAACAAACAAACAAAACAAAACAAGAAACATATGAAGCAAGAACATGTTGTTTATATTTAAGTGAAAATAATGAAATGATTATTGTATAGTTTTTATTTAGCGTAAGTCGACGTACTTTTATTATACATATATAGTTTATTGTAATATTTTTTGTCTTTATAAAAATATAATTAAATTTAATACTCGTCATCTTTTCATTTATTTTACATTACGTTTTTTTTTAATTTTCATTTTGTCCTTGTTAGTTAATAGTCACCCATTCAATCCCTATCCGAAACGTGCATTGGTTAACTATTAACATGTTTGATTATTAAATTATTCTTAAACTGAAGCAAAATTTAAGTTTTGGTCGACAGTATTAATGGTGGATGCGCCTGGTCACAATTTTTCTAATAAATTTACTTTAATTTTATTCTCTACTATTTTTGTCTAATCTAATATTTTATTTGTTATTTGTTTTAAATTTGTATTTAGAAAAAAGTCATAATAGTTAAAATTTTTAAATATTGGCCAGATAAACGAACTAAAGAAAATTAGTAAACCAAATATTCTTAATAAGAAATTAATGATTCTAAAGTTTACTAGAAACGTGTAGATTATGTCCATTTGGAAAGAAATGTTTCATTGATCAATAACAGTTTTCTTATATTAACTGCTGTATTCGTTTAATTCTAGAAATATTTCTTTACTTGTAATTTTATAATAGTAACTGTAATTAATTAAGTAACTTCATGAGATTGCTTCTATTGGATACATAACATGACATCTAGTGTATTTGAGCTGAAGTCATGATTTGAACAACTATTACACTACGTTATCAGCCCCATCTTCTAGTGACCCAATGAACTATACCACGAGATCATTTTCACGTTGCAGAAATTGTTAATAATGATCAGCAAATTATGAAATACTAATTAGACTAATCTACAATTATTATGTTTTTAAATTAATTATTAATTTTAATTACACCATTAAGGCCTATGTAATATAATTGAAAGAAGACAACATTTGGCGTCATCTACACAATAATAATTTTCATATTTTCCGATTTTCTTGGAAACTATAATAGATTGAATCAAGTCAATAAATGCATATGTTTAGGGAATGTAGCGAGTATTTGTACATTGCTGTGGTATCATCCATTTAGCTGTAATTCGTAAGTTCCTCTTGTGAAATGGGTTGCATAACTTACAAACTCCGTATTTCTTATCGGTGGCAATCGCAAGCCCGACAACCGAAATCCCAACGTTTGAAATCCCGACTATGTCAAAATCCCGACTATATCGAAATCCCGACAGTGGCTTTGATTATTATAAATTTCTACAATAACATTTTTATGGTAGTCGGGATTTAGATACAGTCGGCATTTCAAACGTCGAGAATTTGATTAACGGGATTTCGGTTGTCGGGATTGCGATTGTCACCGATATATGTTTATGTAAGGACTTTAATACAGTCGGGATTTCTTTCGGTTGTCGGGCTTGCTTACGTATAAGAAGGTTTATTAAAATAAATGAGTTTATTGGATAGGTTTTAATTAATATCAATTTAATTATTTTAAATATTTATATATACAACATGTAAAAAATAAGTACAAATTAGAGTTGTACGTGAATTAGCTGAATGTGTTTTTGTTCAATTGTACTTTTTAAAGTTCTTCCTTGGAATTCGATTTTCTATACTTGTGCGCCACCAGGGCGACCTTCTGACTCAACCTCTTGCATCCGGTCTTCGAATACTTCCGCTCCGGTTCCGGTCCCCACTCGATGAAATCCAAGACTTCTCTACAAATCGATGCAAGCAAGAGATTAAAAAAAAAAGTTCACCATCGCCGTAAGAGTAAATTTACGTGATCGCCTCTTCGCTCGGTTTCTTGATCTGCCTCATCTCGAAGAGATTCACGATGCACAACCGCACGTGCTCCATTTCCATCGGCAGAAACGGAATGTAATGATCGATCAAGTTGCTCTTAATCGTATCGGAATGATAGAATCCACCTGAAGCGAAGAAGGAAATTGTAGGAAATTTAATAAGTAAACTAATTAGACGCGAGCGCACCTTTCTCATTAAAAACTCCTTTGGAGATGTGCTGTTCGAAATGTTTCAGTTGAATATCTTCCCTTTTGATCCCTTCCTTCCAAAGTTTCAACGTTTCGCGCGTAATAATGCTGCCTCCCGTATTCGATAGGAATATGAACACGCACTTCCTGTAGTCCACCTTATCCACGTTCTCGTTGTAATCAATCATCGGCTTGATCACATCCAGAACTCGATCAGGCATTTTGTCCACCTCGTCGAAGATGAAGATCTGATACGGACATTCGCTCACGTTACCTTTAATCCAATTATACAAGTTCTCCTAAAATCGAACGCTTATTTGAGAAAATCAATTTACGAATGCAGCACATACTCTATATAGAGGAACATCTTTTTCTTGCGGGAAATGCACTCTCCCCATGAAGTGATGAACAAACCTGCTGTTCGAGCCCTTCAGATAGACACTCTCCTTTATGAACCTGGTGATATAATTCTTTCCGCTCCCCGGCCATCCATGGAAACTCAAGGTTAGAGCTTTCTGTGCATGCGGACTGTCCCAATGTGATTTCATTGCTGCAATGACAATCTTATTGGCCAAATGTTGTCCATAAATGTTGTAATACAATAGGTTCTCCAATTCTGCATTGCAAGAAGGAAAAAATCATTAAACATTATATCGTTGATTACATCAATAAATACTTACTGTAAAAATCTGCTTTGATCTGCTTGCGGCCACAGCACTCACCGAACAAACACACAACATTATCATGAAAAAATTCTCCAAAGCTAAAACTGATCACAGACTTGGTTAGACTTAAAACTAGAGTGGTGAATAAAATTGATTTAAAAGACATTATTTTAATTTCAACTTGTACTGTTTCCTTTTTTTTCTGTGTAAAGGTTGATTTGAGGTAGAAGTGGTATAACGTCAAAAATGATAACGTGTGGGTTGTCCAACCCAATTGCTCTTGGTTACCATAGAAATCAACAACAGGTACCTAATTGACTGTGCGGAAACTACAGGTAAATTTGGTTAAAATTCAAAACCATTTTTCTATATCAAGTGATGATTTTATCATGATCCACGATGATTGGTATAACTATTGGTGTTTTGAGGATGGCAGCACTGATGATCTGCAACCAACTTCGCGGTGCAGAGGGGAGGAGCAAATTAGTT
>NW_017099430.1:0-6430 GCF_001412225.1 Nicrophorus vespilloides
CATTTTTGTGTATAAATTGACAGTCAGACTCATTTGCGTGTTATGTGTTCGTGAGTTTTTTTTTATGGGCATTCTGTGGAGTTTGGTCGCTGGATCAATCTCCAATATAAAATTTTAATTTTAATTTCATTATTTATAATATCTAACTGGATATCTATTATATTTTTCTTAATATCAAACTAGAGCATGTTATCTGTTTTTTTTTTTTTCTTCTTGTAGATAGATTGCTTTAAAAAAATAAAAAAAAAAAAAAAAATTGGTTTATCGTTATCACCTAAATATGAAAACAAAATAAACTTAGTAGATTTTAAGCATATTGATACATCCCTCAGATCAACTAACATATTAATAGGATCAAAGTATATATAATGTGGGAGTAAACGTTTCTGTAATGTCAGTGGGATCAAAAGAAAGAAATAATGAAATACGCAATAGAGATTTGTGTCAGTGATATTAATTATCATTTAATTCTTCAATATTTACGTATTTACGTAGATAATGTAGATGTTCCAATTACTAATAAAAAATACTAAAGAAGTCTGCGACAAAACAACATATCCAGCAATTTTGATATATTTAAATCACTTTTATATTTCTATTTTAATAGACCTGCATCTGCAAAGTGAAGACAAGTTGAAATCACAATTAACTGTTATGAAAATACAATATTTAGTGATATATAAAAAAATAATAATAGAATTAATTATTTTTATTATAAAGAACATTTAAAGTGAATTAGCATTTACTATTTATTTTATATAGTATTAATTATTTATTACTTAAGGTAATAATTTTTTAATTACATTTTTAAAAGTATTTATTTCTTATATATATATTATTACCACATCAACACGAATATATTCTTTTTCTACATATTTTATAATACTTTGTATTATGACACATAAAAGAGGCTGGAGGCGGGATGTGTATCTACCAATGGCCAGTAATGTTGTCACGAGCTAAGGGTTTCAACCCCATGACTGCCGATTTTTGACCAATCCCGCCGCCGTTTCGCTACGCACAAGGGCTCATCCGTTTGTATGGACCCGAACCTTCATTCACCTTTGCTGATAGTGGGAGTGATCCAGTTTAAAAAGGAAAGGTGCAGAAGAGGAATCCCATTCGAATGAAACATTCTAATTAGCCTGAAAGCCGTATTTAAACGATGGTTGCCGTACCAACCATTGATATTATATAATACATATACCACCTATATCAGTGATGGCAAACCTATCACAGACGTGCCAGTGGTGAAATTGGAAGTCAATAAGATAAAATAGATTATATTCTTTGGAATTAAAAAAAAGTTCTATTTCTTAACGTTTTGTTTACAATTATTACGTTAATTTCAAGTCCTGTGCTTGAATACATGTTTTGGCATGTTTCTAGCGGGCAATACGCTAGAAATCAATACATATAATGTAGAATGGTTTACTCGTGCTACCGGATGTTGCAAGTGGAATCAAGTAATGATAAGTGCAAATTGGAAAAGGATCAGGACTATCCTAATTCTGAGATTTATCGTAGATGGCAAAAAGATACATATTTTTTAATAATAAGTATAGTGATTGAGAAAATTAATTACTTCATTACTTTATTACATATCAAAGACATTATTCCTATCATTCTCAGTCTTCTGTTGAATTGTTTTATCTAATAAATAACAATTTCTCTGTAGTTCAAGACATGTTGTGGTATTATTAGATTATTGTTAAGTTGTTTTTAGTAATTATAATTAGCATTAATATGTATTCTATTTTAAAGCTTAGCGAGGAAATTATCAACATATCATGGTAGTCGTAATTTATTTAATAAATGTACACTTTTACTTATTAAATTATTAAATAAAAACAGATTGTGTTTATCTTATCTTTTAATCTAAAATAATCTATTTTTTGCAAATATTTGCAATTTTTAACTGACATTGTTTTAAATAAATTTATTCTAATAAACATATCTAAACAACACTAAATTGTCGTTCATAATACACAAATACTTAGAGCCAAATGTCCATTAGCATTATATAACATTGCTTCATTTTAACAGATGAATCATCGTGAACTTCAAATCAAATACCTAATCTGATGTTTACGATGTGTAATTAGTTGATTTAAAAAAAAAACAATAATACACATTTTAATTAACTAAAATAAAAATAAATTCTAAGAAATTAGTACAACACAATATTTTAGTCCACTTTTAAAACGTACTTGATATACCACGTACCGATTATCCGCACTATCGAGATATTGACCCGTGGATTGAGTATTTATATCCCTTTCTCAATTAGCGAACTCGACAGGCCCAGGCCTGCCTACCGATACACCCATAGCTCGGAATAGGTCGGCTAGCCTGGCTTGGGATGGTGCCGCCAACGCCCATGATAGGAATACACAAGCCCCCGATAATGGACTCCTCCAGCGACCGCTATATACACCTATAACAAAACACCAAAATGCACACAAATACACCCGGAATATACAAATGCAATTAAACATTTAACCAGTGCCCATAACCTTTTTAATGTGGTCATCAATTTTTATAACTGTGTGCCATCAAATTTAAAGTTCCACCAACAACCGTAATTATTTGAAATAGATATTTAAATTCCAAATATAATTTGGATTATTATTTTTATGTAACTCTTTTATTGTAGTTATTCTATCAGATGGAGGTTTTATTGCAAGAGAATGATATTATCTAATAGCGAATTTGTTAATATCCAATAAAAGATTATTTGATAATAAAATAACCTTCACGTAAGTCAATAAGAAGCGAATTATATAATTCGTTTAATTTTCATTCTGCATTTTCTATACATCAAACATATGTTGCTCATTTTGTTTATAAATAATTACAAGAAAAAAATCTTTTACAGCATTACTAGAATTTTCTTCTAAATCAAATCGATATAACGTTAAAATAATCGTAAATCCTCAGAACTGATCTAAATGGCAAACAAAAATATGGAGAAAAATTCGATAACCCTTTTTAAATCCAATTGTATAAAGATTAGATTATAGTAATTTTTCTAAAATTAGATACAACTAAAGAACAACTTAAGTTAGAACGAATATAATTCCCACAATTATATACCTTTATGATAATTAAAAAGATTTTTGAATAACATTAGCATTAGTTAACTAATATCTAAGACTCCTCAATATGAAGCTACAATCTATTCTATAGAAACCATTGTTAATACAAACTTCAAATCAAAATAAATAAATGTCAACTCACATTCTCATTCATCGGGTTTTCCCGTCCGATAATATTGTATTTCTTTTGTATAAACATTTACACATTTGCCACTGGAAATTATGAAAAAGTACATTCATATTGAAATTCTCTCTTATGCACGAGATAATGATCTATTTAAAAGTATAATAAAAAAATATGTGTAATTAATCAAAAAAATATTGTTAAATCACTATTTTTGTCTTATTTTTTTTGTATGAAATTCTAAACATATACATTTTCCTCCATTAATTTCACAAAACAGTGAAGTTTATTTTGTATATTTTCGGGATAATGTGAATTTATTTTATATTTCAATATTTTCAATCTATTTGTATATCAGTTGTAGGCAAATGTATATCGTAACATAAAGATTTATTTCAGCAGTTTCATATATTTTGCATTTTATTTTTGTATTATTGTGTATATTATTTTAAGATATTGTAGTGCTCACTCCAGCCCGCTTATATGACGTCACATACAAGCCCGGTACGGTGCCCACCACTTCCGCCAGTAGCTGGTATTCCGGGAAGGTCTGGGTACTACCTGCAACATATCTGTAACCGGTGGCAATCGCAAGCCCGACAACCGAAATCCCGTCTTTCGAAATCCCGATGTTCGAAATCCCGGCTGGCTGAAAATCCCGACGTTCGAAATCCCGACTATGTCAAAATCCCGACTACCATAATCCCCACAATCAAAATCACGACTATATCGAAATCCCTTTGTATTCAATTAAAGCAGCTTTTGCACTGTATTAATTGATATGCAGAAATGCATCAATGCATTAAATGTTTTCTATATTATAAACATATAGAAAGTACAGGTAAACGTCGTTTTGCGCTGGTTCGATTTACGTGGGATTCCCCGGTTCGGCCGTGGGATTCCCCGATTCGGCCGACACCAGACGACAGTAGGCGCCGTGATTCTAGTAGCAGACACACTTTTGCACGCTGTTTTAATCTGTTGCTGTGTATGCGAACAGTCTATTGTGTGTGTGTGTGAAATTGTTTCCGAGTTAGTTTTCGTTTTGGTTTTAAGAAAAATAAAAAGGTATGATTATATTTTCTATTTTATTATTATTAAAATTAAAAGAATATTCAATTTGTAGTTTCATTATGGCGACAATAGTGATTCATTTTAGGTCGGTGTCTCTCAAAACGGAACGGCGGCGTAAAACGACGTTTACCTGTATTAGTAGAAAGATAAAACTGTCTTGATGTCCTTTTGCACTATACTAAATAAACTTTTGAGTGCGGACAAGCACAATCAGTATACACAACAAAATTGATGATAGTGAAATGGTTTTTTGTTACAAATTATTTTCTTACATTATAAAGTATAATTAATGTAAAATCTACTTTTGTGTCTTTTCACACATTGTCCGCATTAAATGCAAAGAATAAGGTAAAATAATTCCAGAATGCAAAAAAAAACTAAACCTAAAATTTAATAAATTTGATAAAAATTCACTCAGAAAAATTATTAAGTTGACAAATTAAAAACGTATTCATATAATATACTTAGGACTTTTTATGATGTAATAAATTTATCTCAATAATAGAAAAATGAACTTATAAATCAAAACTGTAAATATTCAAATATTTAATAACAATTTTACCAATCAACACTATGAATTGTTAAATTATTCAAGTATAATCATCCTTTGTATATAATAGGAAAGTTACAATAAAATATTTGATCATTACCTGAGTTTCAGAACACTCTTCTGAACATAAACATATCCAATTGCAAATTTAAAATATATCATATAACAAATATAAAATGTAAACAGAATGCGAAAATTAAACACTTATTACATCCAATAATTAATTCATATAAAATCAAAATAATATTAATTAACAATATTATAATAAATTACACAAATATTATTGAATGATAAAAGACAGATTTCAGAATATAGAATATTTATATAGAACACGTAATATATATTTTATTATGTTTCCCGCCGATGTATTGTTAATCATGTTCAAAATGGACTCCAACACGTCTCTTAACCTTTGTTAACACACACTCGCAAACTGAAAACGCAAACGCAAAAAAAATATTTTGGTAATTGTAATCATATGATAATAAACAAACGCACAAACACATTAAGTCAATACCAAAGTTTTGTAATCAATTATTAGAAGCCGACACGTTGAACACAAATTAGTTGTTGAACACAAATTAATTGTTGAAAAGATGAAGTGGTGGCGCTATTCTTGCAAGTCGACAACCTCATCACTAAAAGTGGAACAATATAATTCAAATTTTTGGGGGAAGTGTCGAATTGTCGAATAAATATCGAAAAAGAACTAGAGGGCACAAAATGGTAACTTGCTAAACAATAAAATTTAACAGATTGATGAACATTTTATCGTTAATGAACACTTACTACACCCCGTTCCTAAAGTTGATTAAGTTTCTAATCATGTTTGCACTGTCTAAAATAGCCTTGTCTTTTTATGAATGTATTTAATAAAATAATAATTTGAAATCTAGTTTAAGGTGTAATATTGGTTGCATATATTATATTTGATCTCACAATTATATTAAAGTTTTAATGAAAATAAAATCTATTGAGCGGAAAAACTAATCGACTTAAGACATTTGTTCCAAAAGAAAATTGTAAATTAATTTTGAAAACATAGTTTCAAAACTTCAATTTTATTATAAAAAAAACAAATTATAGATTTCATTCAATTAATATTAATTAGTTTTATGTTAATAACATATATCTAAAATTTATAAAAAAATACAATTTACATATAATTTATAAATAAAGAACAGCTGTTTTATTTATATGTGAAATTTTATAAAAAAATACAATTTACATATAATTTATAAATAAAGAACAGCTGTTTTATTTATATGTGAAATGGGTTACATAAATTAGTGCAATTATTTGTCTTTTATATATAATTAGTTTGTATTATTTACTTATAAGAATATATCTTGCGTTAAGTATTTTAAATAATTAATTTTTATATTTTATATTGAATAATTAAATATAAATAACTTGCGTTAACTATTTACTTATAATTTTTATATTGAATAATCAAACTTAAAACAAATAAATTAAATGAAATTTCATGTTGATAGAAATATTATCAAAAAAATTAGTTATTAGTTCAATTCTATTCAATATTTTGTTTATGTTAAATGAAGCACCTTATTTTTTTGTGCGTTA
>NW_017099431.1:0-37188 GCF_001412225.1 Nicrophorus vespilloides
ACCGGAGTTAATTGTCGGATAATGGGGACAAGAATATGCCTATAAAAATGAATGCGCGTTCTGCTGCATTGGAAATAACAATTGTAGTTTGTATAATAATAATAATAATAATGGTGGGCAATTATTTGATTTAAAGTTGAACGCTTAAAATAACAATTACAATAACACGTAAATATTTTAGGAATCGAAAAACACATTCGATAAATACTTCAAGATTGATTTAAAAAAGTGAAATTTCCTATATATAAATTATTATATAAATCATTGATCAAGCTAATTGAAATTAATGCAACCTCCTTTTTTGTGTAAAGCTCAATTAGTAATTAAAAGTAATAATTGATTTAATGAACATTAATTAAATGAGTTTTAATTTTGGCCATGAAAATACAACAACAATACTGTTTTCCTTCCGTTTCCGGTCGACTAATTTCAAATTAGTAAACTTAAGTAGCTAATATTATACTTTGAATATTCTTTGAGTAGTTAATGATTTAAACTGATACAAATTTAGTGTCGATTAGTCCGGATTCACTACAGTCCGGTTTGAAAATTTCAAAATAAATTCTAAAAAATTAGTACACAAAACTATTTTTTTTTATATATATATGGTAAATGATGTTTTTTTTTCCCTTTATACAGTGAAGTTTCTTTTTGTTCTCTTTGATTAAACCGGACTATGCGAGATATTGCTGTTTCTATACTGTGTATGATTATGTTTAACAAATACAGTCGATTCCGCTTCATTGAGACAACCGTTTATTTAGGATAAATCCTAAAGAACCGAAACAGAACCGAGGAAATAAAAAGAGAAATGCTCCACTTTTTCGGGTCAATACTTTGTTTAATCGGGACAATAATCGTGTGTGAATTCCCGCCGGGGATTCATACATGAATATTTAGCGCTGGGGACATTATTATGTATACAATTAGAAGCTCGCAAAAACAAAAAGAAAATCAAGGAATTTATATTATTTTCTATTATGTAGTACATATAGAATTTTTTAATTTTTGTTTTGTGACTTGTTTTATTTTGTCCCGTTGTGTCCCGGAATAACCTGTATAAATTTTATTTTTTTTCTAAAATTTATAATTGGATAAAAAATACAAATGGATGTAATAAAAAATAATATTTATTAAAAATTATAGATATAAAATAGAAAAAAAAAGGGTTGTCCAATATCCATATTATTTTATTTTAATGACATATCAAAATATGTGGTATAAAAATGGATGCATACTGTTTTCACTTCGCATTTAACAGGACATTAAAATTCTTGTCGGCGATGTTCAGAATTTTTATTTCCAATTTTGTCTGGGTCTTATTCTTTTTTTTTTGGTTAATAATACATTTTGTCCCGTGCACTTTACGACTCATTAAAACTGAAATGTTCTAATGGATTGCGTTTATTATACATATTCAATTAATATTCATGCCGCCCTTTTGTCGTCGACGTTGGTAGTAAGCATATTCCACTCGTAATTCCTTTGAATTTTAATTGCCCGAGTTCAGTTTATATAATTCTATAGATAGGACGAACAAGTCCTCTTAAAGAGCGCCGTATGGATGGATATTAACCAATGTTTGGGGCTTTGATTTATCAGCGGTAAAACATTGAAGAACGAAACGGGACAAAACTCGATATAACTGGAACCTCAACAAGTGGTTACGAGTTAAATAGTAGTAAATTAGTTCAGAACGTTGTTATTTCGTATATTTTACAGTATTCTATAAATTTATTTACATCACATTAAGCTTTTGTAATTGAGTGAATGTGTTTGGATTATTAGTCTTTTAATTGTAGCAAATCGTCCAAGTAGATTTTAATATTTTCCCCAAATTTATTTTAAAAAAAAAATCAATCACCTGTTCAACTACATCCATAACTTTACTATTTTAAGCTATTAAAATGCCCGGTTTAGAATCTTCGAAACCACTTGGAAATGGTCATAAGGGATGATGCATTCACTCCATGTGCATTTTGGCATTCCTGGAAAATTTGCATAGGCTTGAGTTGACGTCGAAATCCGTAGAGAATGGGACAATTTTTTGCAGTGTTGGTGGTGGAATTTCTACCAACATTACATCACTAATCCATTCTTACCGATCTTCTTGAAATTTCACATGAAATATCCTTAGACTTTAACAAATTGAGAAACAACTTTTGTTTTTCAGAAACGCCAACTTAGCGAACTTTTGTTAGACCCCACGTATTTACTATTACAATAAATCTGTATCCACATCATCATAACATACAACAGTTACTTGAACTATTATTTATTTATTTAAATCTGATAATTAATGCTATTCTTTTCTTCTTTTCAGGTAAGCGAACAAATCCTACGCATTTCAACGGTTATTTTTTGCTGTGTGGATCATTGAGAGGATATCTCTGGAAGGTATTTCTGACCGATCTGGAAGACCACCAACGTAGTCCGCTACTTAAAGTAGTTGGTGGTGTTTTCTTCCTTCGTTCTTATTTTTTTTTTGTCGTTCGATAATTTTGTTTCCTCCCAAATAGAATTAGTCGGCTCTCGTCGACAATTCTGACTAATTGTGTTACCTCTCACTCTGGTTTACGATTGAACGAGCCAAATCCAATCGGACCCAATTTGTTTCCACGGTTGGGGTCACTTGAATTGACAAAAAAAAACAAACAAGGAGATTGAAAAATACCTTCAAATCGTTTTTATTGTCACTTTTAAATTGATCACTAAATGGACAATGGATATACGATTACATTTCTCAATTAACGTTTAAAATTAGTGCGTTTTTTTTAAGATAAGCAATAGACTTTTGCTTAGTCACTATAAAGGAATTTTAACTATTGGTAGAAAAAAAAAAGAATTAGAAGAATGTTTTGAAAATATACGCATATCTTAAATCTTGCTTTCAATTTTATATTTAACTATTGACACTACAATAAAAATATGTTTATAACTTTTCAAACGTTTTGACTATTTTTTTTTTCAATATATTGATTTCAGTTGAATCCAATATTTGTGAAGCTTGGTGTCATAATAATTATTAGTTTGTGCATAGTTACATAAATCATGATCATAATTTCATACGTAACAAAAAATAAATAACCTCGAAACGTAATCGACCACTTAAAATTGCATTTATGTTTAAAACCCGGAGCAAGAAGAAAAAAAAATGCACCTAATCATTTTATTCTTGTCTTGGTATTATGTATGGGTGTATGTAATTTTAAGACGATTAATCTTAATTTCTGGCGGCTTTTCGTCCGAACCATATTATATTTCAGCAGCTGAAATGCAATATGAAAAATACTGTAACGTCATAATCATATCTAGAGGCAAATTGAAACGTCACCGTTATATCCAAAAAGGACCTTCCGAAACCATCATAATAGGTTTTTTAATTTTTTATAATTCAGTGAAATCGTTGGTTTACATGTAGATTTGAACACGCGTTTTGATTGATTTTAACTGCCCAATATCAAATTAATGCCGTTCGTTCCGTTCCATTCGAATGGAAATTTAATATCTGTATGCAAAACAGATGTTATTGCTAATTAAATGCGCGAGACTCATCTTATCGCGAAAAGTGCGTAATTTACAACTGGTTATTGGAAAGTAAACAAGAATTTCGAATCGCTTTTTTTTTTGTAGATACTTGAGTGTTTTTTTATATCTAATTTAGATACTGTCAGCATAAACGTTTACTTTAACGTAGTTTGTATTCCCAGGTGTTCTGAGGTTACATCTGTATCGAATAATATCAAAATAATTTAATTACAAATTTTTATTGGCTCTAATTCGGGTCAAATCGACCCTTTTAGTCTCTTTAATTTATTTATGTATATTTCATTGAATATGTGTATTAAATATGAATGTAATTGAAGAAATGAAAATGAATGTACAATTATATTATATTATTCAAGTTTACTATTGACGTTTGCGTTCAAAATATGTGTTTATAATTTATGTTCTGAAATAACTGTCATAATATATTTATACACAGCGTATTGAATACTAGTAACTAATAATCTCTCGGTGTTGGAAATAGCTTTAACGTTTGCAATCGCTTCGCTCGAAGAAAGTAACTATACCGTATTGCGGTATTTTCCTTTTGCAAAACAACTCCTCCTGCGGTAAATCAAGTTTCACTGATTTTGTTGTTCCATCTCGAGATTACTTGAATTCAAGTAAACTGTTATGCAGAACGTGATTGATTTACTGAAGTCCGATATATCATTACGAATACCACCATTAATATTTATCTGTTGTACACAGGGGGGAAAGAAAACATTTATCCATGAACAAAAATAATACTTTAAGTATATATATATAACTGTACGTATTAATTAGAATTGATTTATAAGAAAAAAAGAAAAAGTATAAATTACACAATATAATTAATACGTTGAGTTTTATTTCATTTATTTTTACTATTTTATATGAATACGAATATATAACAAGAATAGTTTCAACTTGCATACAGTAAGACCTCGTTTAACGCTTTACATGCGTTCCTGAAGACGGTGCTAAACGAAACAGCGTTATAGGAGGTCATTTTAACACATAGCAAATAAATAATTTTAAGTTGTATTTATAGTAGTCTAGAGTCACTTTTTCCTTTCTTTTTCTTTCATTAAGCATAAGTTGGTAGAAGGCGATCACATCCAAAACTCCTCTTCTTGCTTTTGCACTCCTGTCAAAATTTTGATCATTTGCTACAAATTGATCAACGACTTCGGTTCTTTTGGTTCATCGTCTTCAGAATCACTATTTTCGCGTTCTTCAATTCCTTGTTCTGCCAGTACTTGAAGTTCGTCGTTGGTAAGTTTCTGATAAGATCCTGCTCATCCACATCAACATCAACATCAATAAGCATAGATTCTGGGAAAGCTGAGCTTTTTTAAGTTTAATCGTGGCTGCGCTAAATGAGGTCTTACTGTATATATAGTAATGTAATGCAGTTAATGTTTATTTAGAGATGTCAAATGTGATATGTAGACTAAATATAGTTTGTAGACCTGGTGAATAGATACTGAATGAATATTGTGGATCTTTCATGAAAACAATTTAGTGCTTTGCAAACGATGGATGGATCATTTTTCATAAGATGTACTAGATATCAGATGGTGTGGACGCACAGTGCCAGATGGGTCCGACAATACTGTGCCAACGTTAACGAAGTATTTCCAATCAGCGAGATGGAGATCTTAATTACTCATAAAAGTTGTATCGGCGATATTTTACATCGTCGGCCAGTCTTTCTTTTCTTCTTTTTTTTTCGTCTTCATCTACTTGTTTTTTCTTTGTTCTTATTGTTTTTTCTTGTTCTTGTTGTTTTAATTGGGAAGAGAGAAGAGGACGTCTCGTCGTGATGGAAGAAAGAAGGTATGTCTTCCCTTGCATAATTCGACCGTTTACCATCATTGGGTTTGAAGTACGCGCGCGCCCGTAATTACGCGGCCAACCAGTTCTCGGTGGTTGCTCTTTAAAGACCCATATTTAAGAGGTCGGAGTAAAATATGGGCGACCCTGGTCGACTATGTAATGTCGGTATGTCGTCGAACACCCAAAGCTACCGGACACACCGATCTTGAAATGAAAGAGAAAGAGAGATGAAGAAGCAAATAAAACAACAAAAACAACAACAACAAAAACGAAATCAAGAACGAGAAGGGAGGAGGAATTAAAACGACTTAGAGCGGAGATAATTTTGGGTGGCAAACGGGAATATCTTCTTCTCCATCATCATCATCTCGATTCTCTCTCGTGACTATGTTTATAGAATACGTGCATATGTATATAAATACAAATGTGTGAGGAGAAGTCACTTGTGTGGCTCTTCCTCTGCGCGCTTGGTGCGCGGAGGCAACTTGATTGGTGTCCGGTTTCTTCTTCGCATCCTCGTTTTCTGTTTTGTCGAGAAAGAGTGAAGAATGCTGTTAGATGGATGGCCGTTTGCGTGTGCACTTGTCTTGCCGTCGCGTGCGTTTTCTTTGACACGGACACAAACATGAAATCTCCTTTTGGTACACTTAAACGATTTGTTCTTACCTTTTGGTCACTGTTACGTACGCTCGGTTTTTCAACCTCAACAATTCCCCAACCGGTACGCACCTGAAACATTTCTATTTCGCTCACCAAATCCTCTTCTCTCGTTCGCATCCTAAACCTTATAGTAAAATCCAAGCTATCTATAGTATAGTTTGACAACATGTTTCAATAGTACTTCATTTCCAACGTTTTAAATCGATAACAACGTTATACTTCAATACAACTTATTGCATAAGTGTAAATCCGTGTACTCAATAACTTGTCAAGTATATTCACAATCTGTGCAGCATATAAAGCATATACATAGTTTTTTTTTTGTATGTATGATTAAGTAACTTGTCAAGTATTTGATCAAAACTTTTGGTGTACTTCTATTACTTTTGATATAATTTCAGATACAATTCGTTGATATTTCTTTGAATTTTATATAAATTATTATTGGACACAGTTCAAAAAATTATGTGCAACTACTTTTTTTATGAATCTACAAAATTAGTATAAATTATATATAGAAATGTTCAACAGTCATATAATTTTCTGATTTATATTATTAATAATTAATTACTTTACAAACATAAGTAACAAAAGAGCTATATCAACTTAAGAACTAATCTTCTATCATTAATAAACTCTTGAATAAAGTTTAGTAAGTGTAATAGCGATATAAATTGATCTTTACTAACGCGATCCGTTGTTAATAAGATCAATTTCTAAGGTTAAAAAAATGATTGGTCATCGCTTCCATCTAAGCTAGATGGAATAGGATTCCAGTACTGTAGCAGTAACAATCCAGATGATGGTTTTCTATAAAATGTGGAGTGTTTCAGTTTCAGTCTCCTCGATTTATCCACTTCTGTTCATCTGACGTCTGCGATTAATTTCTCTTGCTGTTGCTGCCGTTCGGTGAGCAGATCGTAGCACTTTTTCCAGTGAGGAGCCATACCCATGCTCTGCTCAGTATAAAACCCATATAAATTCAAATTACGTGTCTTAATTAAAACCGTCCACTTCTCTCGATTTTTTTTCTTCTGTTGCTGTATCTCACTCTGTCTCTACACACAATTTAGATCTTTTTCATCCCCTTGGAATCCTGGCGGAGTGAATGATTGCGCCCAGAACGAACACGATTCCTCGTTTAATCTTAAATGAGAATTCCAAATTTATCAATTATACCGTGAAGCATGAACTAGTTCTTTTCATGGATGTTTAAAATGGATCAACATTTTTTGTTTAAAAAAAAACTGTCTATACAGCACATATTTAGATGAAACTATGATATATATATATATTAAATAATTGAAATATTTGCGTTATTTTATCTATGTAAAAATATTACAGTTCTACTAACGTGTTCGTGAAATGTTTCCATTGAAAATTATGATTTATATAATGGGCAAATTTTTCTGTTCGTTGTGAATGCAGGAACGCCAATCAGCCGTTAAAGGAAATTACTCAACCAATTTTCGACTTCTATCCATTAGCGGTCGTACGTACTTTTTCCTCAATTCCGCATGCTTTTTCTATCCACAATTTATTTATTTATTGCACGAAATGAACGGTTTTCAAATAACAGTTTTCCTCATGAATTAATATATAATAGATCTAACCTAATTTGCTCTATCTGTCTTTCTCTTTCTTGCTTCATCTTATCACCTCTTTCTCTCTTTAACATCAAACATTCCTCGATTTTCCGTCACGTCGCGTCATTAAACTAATTTGAATGAAAATAATAACAAAATAGTTTTACCGGTGAAAATGAGAAAACCGTTATAATTTGCAGAAAGACATAATTCAGTATTGCAGCTCTGAAAGAACGGAAAAAAAAAACAAAAAACTATATTCATTTCAGATGAAGCTGGTAGATAATCTTGTTAAATAATAAATTGAAACGTACAAAATATTTATACATCCTTTTAATCTGGGCAAATGAGGATTCCGGTTACGGAGATAGGTATCTGGTTTCAGGAAAGTAATCACAGTTTGCCCGGTCAACTTGGAATTTATTGCTACTAGTTTTCTGGCGTTTCGGTTAACATATCATATGATTCGTTATTTGATAATTATAAATGCTGGTCGCCGTTTACAAATAATCCTTGCGTTTTCAATGCGCAATCATCATTGAAGCTGTATTAAAAGATCTAATTGGAGATTAATTGCTACAGCTGCGCGCTTATCTAACATGAAAGCAATCAAATGCGAATGAGATTCATACACACTTACACACATCAAACGCGGTTTCGATATTGAAAATGAAAATGCGTTCTTGCAAACACTAATTGTAGCATGTTTTCCAGTAAAATACTTGTATCATTTTACATGTGAAACAAAGGCTGAATGTACGTACTTTCACATGCTGTTTTGTAGAGCAAGGGCATCATTTCTCGATGTTTTTGATAACAACTGCTTTTAGTATAAATATTATATTTTATGTATATTCAAGTTATATAATATTCTTATATATCATAATAGAACATCATAAAACTGATCATCATGATCACCAGAATTGAGTAATTTCAGTTTTTACACATTTGTCAATGTTATGATATTTTCCATTCTAAGCTAATTGCGAGTAATTTTGTTTGCAGCTGTTTTATGTACGTTTTAACAGAAGTGCAGATACGAACATTTTCAACAGATTTAGTTTTGTTTCCGTAAAGACAAGAAACCTGCTGAGGTTGATAAAGAGATATGTTTATAATGTTGATTGTTTAATAGAATCCGTTCTGCAGATTTTTCGACATATTGAAGTCCAAATCAAAATCATAATTTAATCGTTAAAACTGACATCAGTTAACTTTGGATTCGTAGTGTTAGATAATTGATATTCGCTTGAATTGAAAGATATTCACTTAACACAACACAATATTTTGAGCTGTCAACAACTAATAAAATTGCTTCCTCAATAAATAAAAGTGTACAGAACTGGCAAATCTCTACCAAAACAATGCAAATCCTCACAAATTTTTGAAAATTTAAGTTTTTATACTGTAATTATATTTTAAAACCTTTGTTATTTTGTATAATAAGAAATTTAGTCATGATTGTTCCAATTCAAACAAAACACGTACTAAGAATGTCCTTCTGTCCTCAATTCGTGCAATGGATATAAAACATAAGAAATTAAAATAAAAATTGATGAATAAGTTGACCATTTTTAAGAGAAACGTTTTTTTTTTTTTTTTGGTTTATAGATTTAACTTCGGATTTATTGGAAGTTCTCAATATTCTGGTATGAAAATTTCAAAATAAACTAAATTTTAATTGAAAAAAAAAAATGAAAATTTCCTCAGTTCTCCCTTTTTCTGAGTGTTATTTTTTGTATGTATTTAGTTTTGAAACAGTTTAAAACTAGTTAATTGATAATTTGATAGAAAATTTGGGTGATAATCTTTCACTACAATATTTTAATTTCAAATTGACAAGTACCATGTAAAGTGTGTTACAAATTTGGTGACTAACGTGGGGCTGCAATATATCAGCTCGCTTTGTGAATGGTGCTGAAGAATGGGAAGAAATTGTAATGTATTCATGAAGTTATAATTCCATGAAATGTTTTGACAGACGACATGACTGGGACTGAAATCAGTAACGGGAGTAGAAGGAATCAAACGGAGAGGAGAGAAACGATGAGAAGAAATGGTGTTGGCCGGCGTTTATGGGATTAGCGTTCCAAAAATTGTGTTGTCGGATTATTCATGAATTAATGAGGTGTCCAACGAGGAATGCATATAGGTGTGATGTTTAACTTTTGGTTTCATTGGAAGCGCCAACAATATTTCGTATCCGTACGCACGGATGGATGGACGATGATGGTAAGGCACTTCTCCTTCTTCTTTCTCTTCTTCTACCACTTCTTCAGATTGAAGAGGTCTCTGCATGTGTGTATGTGTGTACGTATGATGGTGGGATCGAAACCGGCCGTTCTCGGACGAACGTGGTTTGGTAACCAAAGGTGGTGGCAACCAAGGCGATAGCCGTTTCCTTTCCTTCTTTCTCTTCCGTTCTCTCTCTTTCCATCTCAGGTTGCCCATGTCAGTCAGTCGCGCGCAATCGATGCAGTCGTCAAGACGCGCGGGGTACCTGAAGATCTTTTGAAATTTTTGAAATTTCCTTGGATCTACAACACAATATCTATATCTACAAACGACAACGGTTCTTCAGCAGTTTTTCATTCTATCTCGGAGATATTTTGGTGATCTTGGAATATATGCAGCAGTGCCCAGGAGAGTGTTGGTCGTTATCCTCGCAAAAATATAAATAATGCTACCTAAAACTCTACGTACCTGGATTACATCGCTCTTTACCTCTCCTTTTTAACGGTGCGTTAATCCCCGGCAATTAGCCTACCCGCAAACCTTGAGAAATCAGAAATTATGAATCACTTACCGACAACAGAAACAACCTGCGTACTCTACATCCCAATTTAAATTGATTACCTTAAAGCAAAACTATCTTCGTTTAGTGCCCGAAGAAAAACAAACGAGTAATGGTAATTTACCAGCAGTTGGAATTTGCTGACGTTTTTATTTTTTGGAAATGCAAATCCTGAATTTCGAAGCTACGCCTCGTACTCAAGCGCACTTTTCGCGCTTTTTTTTGTTTGTTGAAGTCGTTCCGCTGTCCGAAGTCTTTATTACAACTAGATGGTGGTGGTCAGGAACACCCATTTTCATTAAAATTTTAATTTCATCTACGCTCTATTAATAATAGATCCGCATAGATGACTTATACTTATCTTAAAATTAATGACTTTCGTAATTACTCGGCATCCCTCATATTTCATGAGGACTGACAGTGACAATCAAATGCGTAAAAAGTCGTATTGTGGGTCGATGGCAAGCATAAATAACCCATCGACAGTTTAATATTGATAGATTTTATGAAAGAAAAAAAAAACTAACAAGGTAATTGGCATATAAAATATTATTACAACAATTTTGATCTTTTCGTAAGTTTTTGTCTTTACTGTCTCAACTATTTTTGCATTCAGTAACTAAATAATATCAACAAAAAAAAAATATGATAAATTAGTTGAAACTTAATTTAGTTTTGTTTAAAATATTGAAAATTTATACAATTTTAAGTATATAATTTTTTGTTTACTACAATTTTTTATTCATTTCTTAAATAATTTTGAAAAAGAAAGTCTAATGTAAAACAATTCATAAATTATTTAACTTTAATGAAAGTACAGAATAATTTTAGTGATTATTATATTTTTTCAATTTATTTAAAAAAAAAATAGTTTCTAGATTTTTTTATGGAAATAAAACAAATATTTAAAAAAAATTATTATATAAGTGTTAATTACGAGCACAAACGTAAACGTAAATTAGTAAATCATTAGGTAGGATTAATTTGTTTGTTTACGGATGTTAATTAGTAAAGATGAAGATGAGCAGAGAATGTTGCTTTTGGTCTTCGAAATGCGCGACATGAGGGGGTCCACGTTCGTGAGAACCAATTCCTCACCCATGTCTGTCGGGACAGGTGCTAACGCCGAAATTGACGAAGGCCATTATATGTTATCTGCCCAACACAATCCTTAAAAAGGACTAACGTAACATTCCAATGCAATATGAAAAGTGAAGTTTCTATTGTGATTCGTTTCACTTAACATAAGGGATTATCAAATTTTCTGATTTATTGGTTTGCTGAGGAAGTTGCTTCAGTTGCCGGGAATTGGAGTTATAAATATTGGTTCTTTTGCAGTGTTTTGGGTGTGTTTAGTTTGGTGTTGTTTCTGCTGAATTGGAAAGATGTCTCAGCAAAACGTGAGCGCGTACAAGCGCGAAAACAACGCGAGTTCCGCGAATGTCCTGATGTGCAAGCAATGGTGGAAAGTGTGTTGGATGTACGGTGACCAGGAGAAATATTATAGGCAGCTGTACGCAAACCGGAGGGCGCAGTTGAAGGACCCCAAGTGCGAGTTGGAGCCTCCTGTAGTTAACTTCCAGAGCGCCTCGTTCTTCTCGAACCCTCCGAATGCGGATGACGATGAAGGTGTCGTTGCCAACAGTCTGGACGATCTGGATATGCCGGATGAGAACGAGTAAGAAGTCCTTCCGAAGGGCCAAACGGCCCTTTAAGTCTTCCTCCCGATTAGAGGATTCATTTGTTCGGCTTCGGCCGCAGGAAATTTATGCGCCCTGTTATCATCTAGTCCCTGGCACGAATCAATGCAGATAACAGCAATAAACGCTGTTTACGATCTCCTCTGGTTTGCTGTTTATGTCCGGCCGTTCCCTCCACGTGCGCACATAAATACTCCAACGACCATTGACAGTTTTAGGGACCATTAGGCTTACAGACCAACCAAACAGCTGATCGCACACACACACGCATTCACATACACGAGATATACTCTCATACATACACGATCTCTACCAAATGATTAATACGGACAGATAACAAACGTTCCTCTTCTGATAGAACACGAACCAACAACACCCAACGCCGACATCATTATCATACGTATTCACCTAACTAACATAACCGCATGCCATTGAAATTAGCGTTTGACTATCCTAGGCATCGCTGATTTATTGCAATCTCACGAGATCCACAATCGTGTCGTCGATCCTTATTGTGTTGCTGCGGTTCCTTTGGGCAGTTTACACTTCTAATGCCATGTCACCCGTCGTCGGCCATCATAAGACAAACGTGGACACAATGAAACAGTTACACAACTTGCCATCGGCAGATACAATCTCTTAAACGTTCTCAAATTCATCATAACTCGAACCAACTGTCATAATCATCTACAAAATTGATTTGATATGTTTGACGATTTTAATGTTATGTAAAAATTGTGCGAAAAATAATTTAGAACTTGTACAAAAATAAAAATATTTAAATATTTTTACACTTTATACAGTAGAACAAATTTTAATTTACAGTAACAAAGTATTGTATTTAACTATAAAATGTGAAAGGAATAAAATCAGAAAATTTATTAAAATGAGCATTGAGAATAACTCAGAGTTAATTGATTAAAGCTTGATTGAATTTCGGGGGTTTGCTCCAAAAATGGAGACGATAACTAATGGACGTAACGTCTATGATTAATGTTTGATTTAAATCACAAAATCCGTTTTCTCTCTTTCAATCTTTTACCGTAGTCTCTTCTTCATTGAAAACGAGATGAAATTATTTACTGCTCAAGTTCGAAACGAACCAATTTTACGCTCGTTTCGTAAGATATTCATTTACATCACAACCTTTTTGGTCCACAAAAGCAAAATTTACTCAATATATAATTACCAGCAATTATAACTAATTCTCCAATAAATATTTCTGAAATCGTTCGAACGGAAAGATTAGATACGTTTGAAATGTTTATTGAAATCTACTTCTAATGCATTTCCTTTTAGCTTGGCTTTTTTTTTTGCACCAAATATCCTAACTCAATACTTAAATCGTTCGTTTTACTGCAAATTGTTTTTAATATTTTCACATCGTGACGAATTACCCTTTTAACATTCACTGAGAAATACGATTTCGAATTTTATGCGTAATTTTCCGCCGATTTTACTAGTGCGCGTTTCCTAATTGAAATTCTCTATTGAGATGGAATGGAGAATGGAAACAACATAACAGTCCCCATCCGCAAATTCGAAGAGAGAAGAACTATTAATTATACGTCCAAAGAAAACAGGTATTTGCAATATTGACGAGTTTAAATAGTTTAATGATGATTAATTTGGGGAGGTCACTTGTAAATCGCTGTGAAAATGGTCCGTAATGAATCAAGTGCGGTCCGAAAAGGCAATCAATTTTTTTTTTCTCTCTTTCGTTGCTTTGCATCTTCCTCTTCCACTTTTTCATCTTCATACACTTCTTTCTCTTCATCTTCCTCCACTTTTTCATTCCAGTTCGTCCTTGTTATTTTCCACTAGTTCATCATCCTTATTCATCCCCGTCCTTCTCAATTTCTTTCCTCCATCTTCTACCATTTATTCCTCGTCATTCTCTTACTTATTCATCTTCGTTGTCCTTCTCCACTTCTTCAATTTCGTCATACTTCTCTTCTTCCTCTCTATCCTTTCTACAACTTTTGTTTCTCGGATTGCTGATATTAAAATGTTTCCTCTTCTTCACGTTTACGTGATTAATGGTCGCGTCACTCAATTCCCCATTCAAATTTCCAAATGATGGATATTAGTAGATTTAAATGCGAGATTGCTGTGCACGGGTCCAACCAAAGCAAATACCCTTTTTGGGAGGACGCGCATCCCATGGGATCCGAGCGTCGTATGTGATGATTGATTCGAGGATGCTTTGCATTTTGTTCTCATCGTCCTTTGTTTTTGTTTTTTGGATCAAAGAACGACAGGAGGGTTTTAGAAATGAACATTCCTATTTCTATTGCTTTCTTTCTGCTTCAGTTATTTGTTTTACGTTTATTTGAAGCGTAAATCACCGCCTACACATATGAGATTCGTGAGTCGGTTATAAAAAAAAATATCAATCTCGTTTTAGTGGACCTTTCTATTCCTCTTTAACTAAATATGGTTTTGCTCTAATCGCGCTCTAGGTGATTATGTCAAGTTCCTTTTTGTTTATGGTCGCTAATAGATTTTCTACGAATATTACTTCATCACTTCGAGTTTTACATGAATCGATTATTATTTTTTTTAATATCGTTAATTCAGTGCACGATCAGTTCATGCCTTTTTTTTTCTTCAAATAAAAGCGTTGACTCAGCGAAAACAGGTAACCAATAAATTGATCATAGTGTTATTTTTATAAATTATTATTTCTTTGAAATACGTGGATTTAATATGAAATGTTAAAACAATTTGTTCAGAATATAGAAGTGTTTTATATAGTTTATAAATAATGATTTAATTGTTGAAAACTATTGTAAACTATAACATTTCTATTTTTTTAGAAGAGTGAAAGAAGGAACATTTTCTGTAAACATTTTTTCTCTACAGCTGTTTCTTAATCTTTTCTAAAATGTCTTCATTTCTTACACCCTTACATCAGTTCCAATTTATTTTATACAGTAATGAACTTTCTTCATATTATTTGATTATCAATCTTCTACAAATTCAAAACTGAAAGTGGAGAATATAAATTTAGAAGTTATTCTTATTACGAATAAATGGTGAAATATCAAATTACTTTCAGATTTGATCAGCAAAAATGTTAAAATAATTTTCACATAATTTAAAATAATCTGCAAGTATTTAAAAAATAGTTAGAAAAAAAATAATAGAAACTATTATTTGTAAAACGAAAAGGAAGTTAATGTGAAGTAAATTATTTTTCTTTGGCTTTTTTCTTGATGTTTCTTTATAAGACTAAGAGTATAGAAAATTAAACAATATAAAATATAATTTCAACTGCAAATATTATAGTTATATTAGATTTTGAGTTTGACGTAGCACGAAATAATAATTATAAGAATAAGTATTGGTAATGTGTGGTAAATTTTATATTGACGTTGCTTCAAGGAAGTGAAGAGATTTGCATCGACTTGATTGATATATGAATGGCCGAAGTCTCTTTTGTTTTCGGAATTGGAATGCTCAAGTCGACTTCGATCCTTTTTCCCCGTCCTTCCTTGGCTTGCTTTACGCCCGTCCCCAAACCGTAAATCACCGTCGAAAGCATTCGGAATTGACAGTAACATACTAAAATTACAATTACTCAACTGGCGAGTTGTAAAGCTCACTGAATGAATTTGTAGCGTTCTCGCGGATAACGTATGTTGGATATTACACACGAATATTGCCAAAGCCATCGCACAAACCGAAACGGGTTTCCCCGATGGATTAATACTGCGTCTCCTTATTTTCATATACTCGACATCTCTCCTTCATCTGTCCTCCCTTTCTTGCTGTCGTTCGTTCATTCCTCTAGAAACGATCAATAAATGAAAATAAGACAAAAAGTATGATGGGAAAAGTAGGAAATCTAAGTGTTGTCGTAATGGATAAACCAGGCCAAAGTAGAAGAGAAATACAAGCCATCCCCGAGAGAACATGAGACTCGCACTAATTAGAATCGCTTTAACCCAAATTAATAATTTATATAAATTTTCATTTATCTGGAAATGGAGAGAAGTCGAAGTCGACGTCGAAGACGGAGAGCTAAAGCAAAGCCGAGCGACACACTTTTCCACATGCCGTGCTGTAGTGTTAATTACCACCAATTAAAATCCCTTCGCTCCGCTTCGCAATCGATTGGAAATAAATCAAATCTATTTTACGCCTTTGATGCATCACTTTCTAACAAGCTCTCTTCATACTCAAACTATTCTAATTCTTCTACAATACACTTTGACTTCTGTCAATCACTGTTCGTCTTAGCATCTAATGGCATTCTGATGCTGTCATTACGGGCAACATTCGTTCCAAATAATTGCATCGTGATTATACAACTTACGCGTAATTCACTTAAAAGCAATTAACGTTTTCCACTTTGCTCCCCGCGGAGCAATTTCAACTCTTAAAAGTAATTGCACCACAAAAGAAATTTACCATTATGGAACTAGCCTCAACTCGGTAGTAATATGCTATTAAATTCTAATAGCAAAACTTGTAAAAATTAAATGAACTTAAAATGTATCTAATCTCAGCTCTTATAATCGTGTATTAATTTATATCTAGATTATGATACATTTGGACAACTATAAAAATATCGTTACGAAATAATTTATTTAATATTTTTTTTTCAATCATTAAAAGTATAAATTTAAAAAAAAAAATCAAATCCAATTATTCTAGAGAATCATTTATATATAAAATTCTACGAAATAATTGAAATAACGCATGCAATGATGCATTCTTTCCGTTCCTCTTTTCTTTTGTACTAAGAAATAGTAAGTTGTATGAGATTATATAGAGATTAGTTTTATGAAGAATGCGAAAAGCAAGAGAATTTACATCCACTTCTCGTTAATGAGAGAATCTCTACACTTTACAACAACAACAACAACAAATAAACAAAAAATCTGGAAAGTTTGTTTACCTCATTTTCATTCGAGTGGAGCGCCTATTTACGCGTTCATCCTGCTTTCGCGAATAATAATGATAATAAAGCAAGTGTAAGAGAAAAAAAAATGCTTCTTTGCCTCATTTTTTGCCCGTTAATAATTGTTCTGTTACGTGAACCAGTTCAGGAAGATGAAATGGAGTCAAGTCTCTCACTCGCTCATTCCTTCTCATAATATTCATAAGAAAATGAATATGCTAATGCTGCTGCTGCATTTAAGTGAACGTTCCTTAACGAACTGAAATTAAGTTCATTAATAACCGCTTATTAAGGACACGAAGAGAGAAAGAGAGGAAACACGTCGGTTATTGAAATTTTGAAACCGAAGTTGAGAACAAAGTGAATTGTGTTTGTGTTGTTTGTAAGCGACCCGAGGTGTTTCGAGTTGCAGCTTTAATCCATTCCTGTTCCAGTTTGCAGTGTTTTTATTTGCGTTTATCGGCTCGCCGCATTTACAAATTCGAAGAAAGCTATCGAGATTAATTTGACGTTTTATGTTCTCAAAAGCAGGCTATGTGCTATAGTTTACTTTGCATAACAAATCGACTCGTTTGCATTGGGTGTGCATTACTTATTTTTTCCGGAAATAGCAAAAACATACATATTTATTTCAATTGCTTTAAATGTGTCATAGTATTATAGATACTTACACTCTTTTCACTTATCCAATAACATACAGGTACTTCTCGTTTTACGTCCTAATACAATAAATTAGTTATCACGATCACGAATCTTATTATAAAATGTATTAGTTACAATATTAGAGTTAAATAATATGTATATTACTGGACTGAAGAAACACTTTTTACTTTAAAAAATATTTACTTAAAAAAGTGCTAATTAGACCTTTTTATATGAAATGCGTACAACTAGAATTTAGTATTCTCAGAGATCTATTTATTTGTAATTTCACTAGTAGAACGTGATTTCTCTTGACTAATACTGTTTCGTGATAATGTGTAAAACCAATATTGTTTGAAACGTTTAGCGCTTATTAAAAAAAAATCTTCAAAATCCATATATCGGCTTTTCTCCAAATTTAGATTTGTATTTTTTTTTAACTAAACCATAACATAGATTGTTAATTTGCTAACATTGTTCAATTACTAATTTAGATCAGAAGACGCAGTAACCAATTTTGTAAATCAATTATATAACTTCATTTTCTGTGAATCGTTGAAGTTAATTTCACCTTGAATCTATGTTTTTAAAATTAGAATTTAACATTCAGAAATGGTGTTAATGAATGAAAATATACATGTGATGACAATAATCTATAAAAAAAAACTAAAGATATAACGGGTATAAACGGACGTGAAAGAATGGTAGAAATGCGGTTCGCGTGGAAAATTACGTAAAGTGTAATTTAAAAATAGCTCAAAAATGTGCATGGAAAGAATGAAGAGGATGCGGCAGGTGCACAGAGATAATGGTGTGTAATTATCGATGAATTGGTAACGAAACCGTGGAGCGCGCGTCCTCCCTTCTCTCCCTTCTTTCCCACCCTCATCGATTTCCTATTCGAAACGACTCAGTTGTTTCCACGTTTTCAACCGATTCGAATTGCTTTCGATTATTACCACTCTTTCAGTTTATTTCCCTTTATTTTTTCGAAAACTTTTCAGCTCCCATTGATATCTTGTGGAAAGTAATTGCAATGCGTGTCTCGGTCGCACACCGAACAGGAATGAAAGAGAATACAAGAAAAAATGAAAGGAAACAAAGCGAAACGTAAGAAGGAGTTCTCCGTTACAGATTTTAATTATTGTGAGGCCCAAGAATGGAGCCTCGAGGGATTTCGCATCTTTTGATTGGCTTATATTTATTGTAAGCGCGTGCATGCGGCGAACGGAATAATATCATCATGCATTTCCAAATGGTTCTATTAAGTGCAGGAATGTGCATGTCCGTTTGGTCTGAAACCGCCGATCCGTTCCGATCCAATCCGATCCGGTGTGTCTTTGTTGCTTTGCTCCTAATAATAATCAACAATTATCATTGATGCTCTTCCACTCCACTCTACGTCTTCCTCTTCTTCTACAAGAATAAATTGTTTTTTAATGCCGTCAACGTTAGAAATTGATTTAGAAGATGCCGTCAATTAAAGACCGAGCGCCGCAATCTCCGCAGCAGCAGCAGCAGCAGTCGCCGCCACCAATCCTCCTCCTAAATGCAATTACACCATCATCCTTTCAAATTCCAAAACCTAATCCGATTTTAATCCTCGCTTAAACTTTACGCTCGGATTTTACTATCTTCCATTGCCGCAGGTGATATCTGCATTCCGGATTGGAACGAAACTGAAAAGCTTTCAGGGTAGGAATCACGGTTTTAATTATACAATACGCTTAAAGCGTATACCTCAGATAACGATTAAGTGCTACCATTATTCAGAAAGAAAGAAATTACAAAATTCTATTACAAAATTCTATAATATAAAGATCGCTACTTTTCAAGTTTGTCGTTACTTTTGTTATTATTTAATTTGAAATTTTGCTATCATATAATTTTCATTACAATTTAAGAGAAAACTGGCAAATCTTTGGTAAAAGTATTTTTCAAACACGTTGACTCCAAGTATTTATTTTTCAAGCTGAAATATTTGTTTATTTCGTCCTCTAAGTCATTTCTTTTCTACATCTTTTATCTCATTTAAAAATTGCTTACTTTCTACATATAATGCTATTATGTATTCATTAAAATTATTTGAGTAGTAATATATTTTTTAAATCCGATCCAATTTGCCCGGTAATATCCATCAACATACCGAGATTTGAATCAGAAGAAGATAATGGATGTAATGCACATCAAGCATCACATCCATTATCTTCCAGCCTTTGATCCGATCTTTGAAGATACTTTATCTCTTGCTTTATCTACTAATGGAAACTTAAATTGAACTCTTCAAAAAGTTGTACATACATTTCATTAATTATTTTGTTACATGATTAATAGTAATAAAAAAAATCAGCAGTCATATATCTGCTTACAGAAGTTCAAAAACGTCTGTTAAGACGCAGATGATAAATATACTTTTGTAATTTGGGACTAACCAATAATTATTGAACGAAGATTAGTTTAATTTTAAACAAACAAAAATCTTGTGATATCCATAGAGTATTTTACAATTTATTGTTTACGAAAGTTCAGAATCTCCTATTAAAGATGCTACCTGGATAGGTGATAAATTTACTTTTGATTGAAAGCTTGAATAACTAGTCTTCATGGAATATGAAATACAAATACAAATACTGCTAATATAACTATTATTTCGACTACTACTAAAGTTTCTAGATTCTTAGATATTAAAGAAGAAAAGAAATAATATTGTAGATCAACGAAATGTATTGAGAGCAAACTGTAATATTTTAAGCATTTGTATATTACGAACATATGAATCTTGAAATGTGTGTAACCCACTTAATAAATACTACCTACTTGCATTTACATTTCTAAGCTAATTTTGTAACGTTTACATTTACGATAATTAATGATACAATAGAAATTAAAGCTGCCTACAGTGTTTATTGCTCGACGTGTAACAGTCAAACGAGTATTTGTGTTTTCGTTTTTTTGTAGATTAATCGGGATTTACTTTCTAGCGTCGAAGATTAGCGTGAAGTCGTAAAGCGTATCGAATGCGCCGTGAGCTTATATGATCGAAATCTGTTTATCCGACGATAAATTTCATTGTGCGTGGAAAAAGTGTGAAATACTAAACGTTTAAACTGGGTCAAGAAGTAAAAATAATAAAACGAGCTATTGAAACTGCTGTCAATGTATAAATGGTAGATGCATAAAATATGAATTCCGCTCTTTTCAACTTGATGGTAATGAAAATAACACAGTCTTTTTCAAATTTATTCTGAACGGTTGCGACTTCGCACTTGGAGCTCCCGTTGCGTTTCTATTTACGCACCACAAATATTTATGTTGCGTGAACTTTGCCGCATAAATGTTTGAGACTCGAAAAGGAAATGGAAACGTGTCTCTGAATCTATATGCTACGACAAATATCATCCTTCCCGTTGTGATTTTTTCTTTTCTTTACGACTTCGGTTGCTCCTCATAAAGTGTTTCGTTCTCAAGACTCT
This sequence comes from Nicrophorus vespilloides, assembly GCF_001412225.1. Classification (NCBI taxonomy): domain Eukaryota; kingdom Metazoa; phylum Arthropoda; class Insecta; order Coleoptera; family Silphidae; genus Nicrophorus; species Nicrophorus vespilloides. The sequence continues at coordinate 21,132 of NW_017099431.1, forward strand.
TTCGGATAAATTTATTGGCAGTTTTCGCGATTTAACGACCTGTATTTCCGTAAAACATTATATTTCTTACGTTGATCTTAAAACATTTCATTAGTTTAGAAATGTATTAGTATAACTGATTATCTATAAAAGCTTGAATACTCTTGATACCAATAATTGTTATTATTAACATTATATGCATCCAGAATAATTACATCATACTTTATTTGGCTTCAGTATTTTCGAACTTACAGAATTTCAACCTGCGGTCATTCTTGTCACGATTTGATTGCTTTGCCTGCAGAGGAATCTAAACTTTGAATAAACTAAACTATCAAGTAGTTAGATGCCCGAGGCGATTTTAAAGTGTTGCATATTTTAACGTTTATTTCTCTCTTTGTATGCTGGTACAGTCACCTTTGTCAATGATATAATTCAAATATTTCAAAAAAATCAATTTGATTCATGATTTTTTTTTTCACGATTACTTAGGTTCTACATTATTTATAGATGAAAAAGTATTAGTGGTGCAAAATAAAAGTATTATTATTGATGTGAATTATAGTTCAATTAAAAATCAAGAAATTAATAGATTTAAAACAAATTCTATATAAAATTTAATAAATGAAAAATTAATAAAATTGAATGTTTTTTCCGTATTTTCATAAATTAATTGTTTAAATATATAAATAATGTTTGACTTTGTCAAGGCGGATAAAGATAAAATCAAAAAATTATATAATTGAGGTAAATTTGTGGTAATAATAACTAAAATAACCCAATTAAGGGTATTCAAATGTTTAGAATAGTCAACAAGTTTCAGAACTATTTTCGGGGATATGAAAAGGTGACCCTTTCTACAAATTTGGTAAGGAAACAGGGAGGAATTCCTGGGAAAGTGAAGAGAAACGCAGGAGACGATAAATAGAAGCATTTTTGGAATTGTCCGACTCACACGGCAAGCGACGAAGTGTCCGATAAAGCGCCGCTCTTTCTCATTTTTTTTTCCTCTATTTGGATGGGAAAAAAAGGCTGTTGCTATTCCTGTACCATCCATTACAGGTGATTTCATTAAAGATGTCTCCGTGGACCGCTTTCCTTTTGTGCGATTATCTAACAGCAAATCTGAATAATATCGTGTGCGACTGTGTTTCTTCTATCTGTTTGGATTGCTGCTGAACGCGGCTTTCAGATGAAAACTGCTTCTCCTCATCCACTTCAACCGCGTCCTCATCCTCTTCCTCCTTCTTCCTCTGCTTCTCTTTCAATCGATTACGACGGGTTATTTAATGCCAACCAATCGACCATATGTCGATCTGATCCTGAGCTCACAAAACTTCAAAGCGGATTTGTTTATCCGGTGAAAATGGACAACACGCTGCATTCCCCATTCGAGTATTTAATTACGTGTTACAACAGCTACAACAACAATAACAAAACAAAAAAAAAACGAACACGATAACGCCCTCAACCAATCAATAAAACTGCCCGACAAAAGCGGTACATTTAATCTAATTTCGTATTGTGATTTTAATTAATTTTTTTTCAAATCATCCCAATTTCATCACAGTATTATAAAACTAGCAATAACAATCAAATTTTTATCAATTTATATAATTGCATTTAAAACAGACATTTATAAACTAATGCAAGTGAACGTTGTTTACGTACGTAATTTTCATTATATAACTTTTTTGTGATGAACAGAGAAACAAAATTATTATAAACATATGTCTATAAAATAAGCTGTTTTCCTAAACAAGTATTAAATTAAATTAATAAGACATAAAATTATACGTTTCGAATGTTCAGGCAGGTTTTTGAAATTATCATGGAAATCTTCATCTTCATAAATTATCGTAAAAATGTGTCTGTAATTGTTAATTAATTGGGAAACATTTCCTCTAATGCACGACAGTTAAATAGAAGATTCTGTGTGTAATTATCGTAATCGATTCATTTTTCACCCATAAATGTGCAATAAAAATTCTTCGTTTTAAAATCCGAATGGAAAACAACCATCATTATTGGTTTCTTATCAGAATTCCTAAATTAATCGATTCTCCTTGTAGAAATTAACTACAAAGCTATTCAGAGTCCCATTGAGAATCGTCAATGTCACGGCACGGTTCAGAAGGTAAAGGAAGGCCGGCAAAGAGCAAAGGAAACGTTCAGTCGAGGAGCTTGGAAAAAAAAATGCATTAGCGTAAAAATGGTTTTTAATGGCAGTAGTTTGTAGATTAGTTCCACCAACATCAAACATCAAGACTTGAAGATAATAATTATAGGTGTAATGTCGGGTGCAACATGGAATGTAATTTCTATTAAAGCTTTTCGTTTCAAATGTATTTCCTTTGAACCCACTTTACATACTAACTGAAAAACACTAATGACAACTTTTTAATGTTCATAAATGAAAATTCCTATTTATTATTTTCACGTTGAATTTATTAAATTGCGATTCAAATATTTCTTCGGATTTGTCCGTAATATTTGAATATTTTCAAGGTCTTCTTTCTACGTTCACGAAATTATACAATTTAATGTTCTACGAATTCGACGTTCGCTTTTTATTTTTTTTAATTGAATGCCATTCATATCAATTAAGTCAATTAAAGATTCGGCGGAGAGAGAGAGAAAAAAAAAATACATAATTAATAGCAACACCTGACGATAATAATGTTATCCAGATGAACGAAGCCAATGGTTATCCTATAATTATACTTGCTTCATTACGACGTCCTACATCTCGGAAGATTGGAAAATACTTTGGACGTAGACTATCTCAATCAAGAATGCAAAAATTATATAATAACGAAATTAAATTTGTTATTGCTTCAATTACACAACAATTAATTAATTTTATAATCAAGTCCCTCTTTTTATTTTGTAATAAACAGAACTGTTTTCAATGTGATAAAATGAATCATTTCGTATTATGTAAAAACTTGTTGTTCTTTCAAATAATTCATATTCTCATAATTGGATATCTCTAGATGCGTTTTATATTAATGAATACACATAACTGCGTTTTAACTTTTTAAGCTTGAGTATTATGTAAAACTTATTATTGTAGCAAATCTTACGTAGTTATCAAATGTCTTGTTATTTAATGCAAAATGATGATTGTTTCCATGTTTTTACATACTTAATATGAACGTATTTCTTTTCGTAATTTAGAGATCGACTCAATTATTTACACCACAAAATATGTAAAGTATTTTTCTATGATGAAATGGAGTATTTTAATGCAAATCTAAAATAGACTCATCCTTTTAATTTGACAACCTTGTATCTATTATTCGCGCCAAGATCAGATCTAGGTTATTACATAAAACACTTGTAATGAATACAAAGTCTAAAGATTGTATAAATATCAATAATTAATTTAATTTATATACTAATGTTAAGTTATATTGTAATAATAATAATTAATTTGGAATTTGACATTATGCATTTACAAACGGCGACAATGAACTTTCCTATTTCCGAATGCTAAGAACAATGGAATTATGAAAGTGTTTTTCTTTTTCGTATTCCATCACCAGAACAACTTTCTATGTATTTATGGTAGAGTTATAGTTAGTTCTCATTTAAATCGTGTTCTTACGTCCAATTAAAATTGTAATTAATAAATTTGAATAAAAATGAGATAACCAATAACATTAAATTATTATTCAATTGAATCATTAAGATATTAACTTGCAAATAGATTTATTTATATAGTGGCAAATAAGTGTACATCAATAGACTTTTACAACACTTTTTCCAACTAGATTATTTCAAAAAAATTGTGTAATAAATCAATACTTTGATTTTGGAACTTTCTTTCTGGATAAATTATTTGCGTTGTTTTGAAACAGGTATAAATGAAAAGTCATTAGTTAAGTAAGGATTGTGAGGTCTGATTTTACTGTAATAACTCAACGCGTAGAGTCTTGAGGCTTTGTCATATAAATAATGTGTGGGCTTAGAAAAGAGGATTATGTAATTGGAGATAGGACGTATAATCTTTGTGGTATTCTTCTTTTTTTTGGCTCCCAGGTATATGGATTCATTCGAAAAAAGATGGAGAAAGAAAAAAAAACAATTACCAAATGGGGTTGTAGTGTTTATAAATAATCGACAGCAGATTGAAATGGCCGGAAGGCCGAAGCACTTGGGTCCTTCCTTCTTGATGGATCCATCGGATTCAGGAGGACGGGTCTTGATTGATGGCAGCTGACTGGGCGCCGCCGTCTTTGATGGTGGTGAGTAAGAGGTCCTGCCGGGAGGACGAATGGAATCGCAAATATCGAAGTCGTTGTCGTTTCGAAAGCCACTTGAAAAACCACATCCATGGGAAAGGAAAGCAAAACTCCTTCTGCTCTGCGTGTCTAATGTCAATTAAAGCGTTTTCCGGAATGGGACTAGAACGGCTTTCGGGCCCCCCAGGACACTCTCCAGAATCGAACCGAAATGAGCGGTTCTCTCCTTTCGCCACCTCACCTGCCTTATAATTTCGATCTGCCCACGAAATACGCCACAAAAAATGGTTTATCTCCATGAGATATATTATATAATAAAACGTATGGAGAAAGTGTTGACAATAATCTAAAAAAAATATATAGACATTATTTTGTAACGTTGTAAAATTGTCAACACTGCAAACTACGCTTCTTCGTACAATTATGAATCCAGAATTGCGTAGAGACCAGATCGAACTGTGAAAGAAGACGGTTTCGGTAGAGAAGATATGTGTGTGCTCCAAGAAGACGGTGTTAGCTCTGAGGAGAGCAGAAATTTCGAGTTCTTCCTCTCAGCAAAAGAAAGTGGCGGAAGTAAAAGACTTTGTTAATTTGCTTTAGTGCACGATCTCACCCATCGTGCTACAGTTTCTTAATAATTGCTATTATCTTCATTGACAATATTTGAAATGTTTAATATCATGTAACTAATAGAATTGAAATGATTTATATAGAAACAACTCTCAATACATGTTCATCATTATCATACATAATTAAGAAACTTATAAGATATAGCAAATAGTATTTGGTATTTGGCAAATACAACACATTGCAATATCTGGAATTTAACATGCAGTTAGTAACTATGTCAGTAAATACTGCAAATTATTTTTTTATACAAATGCTTGAATTGATATTTATGTATTATATCATACCATGCGCAGCGTGGATTCAGCATTAAATAACGTCTTTATTATGATAATGCCCAAGTATAATGTAAACATTGAATGTAAACAAAAAAAAATGTAATGTGGATTAACATTTAATAAAGCAGTATATCTTTGGGTGATTCTGCAATAAATCAAAGGAACAGACGTTCTCGATCGGAGTCGGTCGAACGAAGTGCGTTAATTAAAAGTGGTCCATGGCGGCGTGTTGTGCAAGCGGTGCTGAATTATGATTTAATAATGATAAGGTCCATGAATAATTCGGTCCGTGCGCATTAATGACCAATCAACTTGTGTAACGTCGTACTTACTTATAGAAAATAAATCAATATTTGTACTCAGACCATAGAGTATTGATTTTTTTTTTATATTTATTTATTATTGCTACCTGTGACATGAAGTTAGAGTCCGGTTTCTAATCGTGTCACAACGAAAACACCGACTTTGTAATGAATATGTTATCAGGTGTAATTGAAATATCACATTCGAGGAATTTTAATTGCCTGTCGCACATCTTTCATATTTTCGATCGGAGAGCTTTCTCCAAAACCGTTGACCTAGGAAACCGAATGAGTTTTCGTAATGAATCAAAGTAAATCAGATATAAATAGTTTCAGTGGAATATATTTAGTCCAGTGTTAAATAACAATCTACTATTTGACATTTATTTCATTATGTACTTATTCAATTACAATTTATATCATATTGTTTTAAGAATTTTTTGCAAGTAAGTTTAAATAATCAAGTCACACCTATTTGGTTTTCTATATGTTTTAATATTTTAACTTGAAATTATTATTATTTATTGTACATCTACAAAATTGTTTATTTCTATTAAATATTAACAAAGTTTATTTTGTAACTAATTAATAATAATTAACAAAGCCAAATCATTTATTACAGTTAAATATTAGAATATGCATAATTTAATTATTTAGAGTATAAATTTACTGCAATAGTTATTTTATAAGTCTGATTTCATTATACCCGGAAAATATATTTTCCAACTTTGATATGTATGTAAATACATAAGCTAATCTTCTTAGGGGAGCTGTAACAGCTGTAGAGACAAAGTACTCAGAAAACTAGTAAAGTAAGTAGTTCCATTATAGGATTACAAGTTTTTTGGGGGGAGCCGTCAACAAAGTAATCTTTATACAAATCTTGTTGATTGGATAACATCTTAATAATGACTAAAATATAATTCAATTATATTGTCTACAATATCTTATAAATCTGTAAATTTTTTAAATATATTTACAGAAGCGTTTACTACTTCTATAAAATTGATTTACCGTAATTAAACAAGTATTAAGTTTTAGTATTATTTCGTTATGTTGCAGTAATATAGAAACTAATTTCCAAATCAATTTTTAATAGATAATAAATACTATATAGTTATAGAAAAATTGGTGTGCTTGAATAAAAAATGCTTATGGTTTTCAATTAAAATTTCTTTATGGCGTTTATAGTGTTGGAATGTATTATTTAAAAAAAAGTGAAACATTCAAATTGTAGAGACGAGAAAAGCAATTAGCATTTTAATTTGAAAATTCGAATAACATGGAGACGTAGAGCTGAAGATGAGGAAGAATTAAAAAAAAAGAAGAAGAAGAAGGATAATGATGCACGTCTACTAGCAGGGATGGATTATAGGGGGCCCACGCCGAATCGTAAGCGAAGAATAATTCCAGGAGAGGTAGAAAATCGTTCTGTGATTACGTAAATACCGTAGGGCCAATTGTTTTCCTCTTTCTTTACGTTTCTTCGTTTCGCTTCTTTCTACCGCTACGCCCTTGCTCAGGTAGATTTCGATCTTCGTCCAAAATTGAAACGAACGATCAACAGCAACAGCAGCAGCAGCAGCAAAACGAATACCGTATTCTAATCATGAGGTAAATTGCTGGGAGAGGAATGCACGTATGGACGTATTTGCATACGATCGGCGTGCTCAAGTAACGGAATGTAATCGAAAGAGAAAAATGTAAATAGAGATTAATTTATAATAATCGCGGATTATATTTGAGTCGTCGAGGAAAGGCTCGAATCAGAGGGAGAGGTTGTATGGATTAGGAGGAGTGGATGGAAGGTAGGGAAAAAAAAGGTGTTACTCACAAAGGCCTTTTGTGTTGGGAGAGGAGCGTGGGGCGACGGTGAACTGAATGCGTGTGTTGTGTGTTGGCTTTTAATTAATCAGCTAATTGGAAACGCAATCGAACGGTGAGCTGAGGTGATCTGAGCTCGTTACGTGAACGGCTCACATCCCGATCTGATTGATATCCGCGAGCAAAATGTGCCTGCATATGTATATATGTGTCTGTGTCCAAACAAACTTAAACTTGACCACTATTCACTATGTATACCAGGTGTTTCATCAATGGTTAACTAACACACTGCAACCTATCGCATACTAAATACAGAGTAACCTTTTTCACAGTAACAGGTGTATGCCATTCACACAGCTGCGTTCTGAATTGTTATACTCCTTTAGAAATGGTTTATTTTGTTATATATATATATTTTTTTACTTAGAAATACCTTGATATATAACACATTGTTATGACACTTTACTATGATTATTCTACACAATTTATTGAAAACGTAACTTATATACAAATTACACATAATAATGTAACAACAAAAATAGGATATTTAAGTGTCATTATCAGAAAATTTGCAAAATCAAAATTTAAAAATTATTTCTAATCATTATAGTTTATTTACCAAATAATAGATTTGGTAGTTAATTCCTTGAATTAATATTGTCGAATTAATCATAGCAATTTGAAAATCACCAGTGATGCGGCAACATGTGCTTACAATTTAATATTTACCCCGAAGATACAAGTTACATTATACTCATACTTTCACGCAAATAAATCTAATACATAATCACGTTGATTACAATTACAATTTATTGGCGCAATCACAATATTGAGCATTATTTTAAAGAAATATAATGAAACACTCTGTATATTCAGTATTTATATATGAAGTCGCGCGCGCAATTCAGGAAATTGTTAGTGAGCGGTAATCGGCAAATTATGGAAGAAAATTGCGCGACGCTATATATACATATTCCACTTACTGCCGTTTTTCGTTTTCCTTTCATCAGTTTCTTTTTTATCATCCGTGTCCTGCCAACCGCTTTCCTTCTTCCTTTCAGCATCCGAGAGCAGCAGTAGACATCAGCTACTAATCTCTATCTCGCTCTTTCTCCCAACTTCATCGTGATGTGGAGATTATTCTTTTGCATCTATTTTCAACCACGACCGCAAATTGAAATGTTATTAAAATATTATTAGACACTCGGCGATGCGGCAAACGCTTCTTCTACTTCTACTTCTTCTTTTTCTTATTCCTTTCGTCGGCTTTGCATATATCGTGTGGCATCCATCGGCGAAAGGAAATTGCGTCGGATCGCCAGGAATCTCGAGGCTCATGCATTCTGCCATTTGCGTCACTTCCGAAAGAAGGATCGCCACGTGCCTCCGCCTCCTTCGACTCAACCGTCTTCCTTCTCGTGCACACATTCGTACAGTTTCTCTGCCATCGCCAGTCTTCGCCACATCATAATTGAATAAAGTCCTTCCATACGTTCCTACGATTTATGGTATTCCTGTAATTGATTTCGAAGCATCCATCTCAAACAAATTATTCTAGTTTAAAAAAAATCGTTATTTAACTATACATTTAGATCAAATTTGACTCAAATAAAACTTAATCATACGATGGTATTGTTCCATAAGTTATTTAAGTTACTTATAAGTAAACAAAGATCTTAGAATCTAGTTTAATTAATCAATTACTAATTGTATATATAGAATAGAAAATGTACGAAGAGTTATTCAAGAACAATTACACATTAATCTTCCTATAGATCCAATTGAACCTAGTTAAAATGACATATTCCAATGTCATTACAATACGCCATCTATGGACGTATTAGAGCAATTATATTAGTATATTTCAGTTTCTGCTTCAGTTTTACGTAATTGAATAAATTATATTTATAAGTTGTCAATTAGTGATGGAATGCAGAACGGAATATGTATTACGAATTAATGCTGAATATGATTGACAAACTTTAGAGTGGACATGCATCTATCTGTTAATCACTATGAAAATAATAATCAGCCGGAAACAAACAGGATTTCAGTATTATAATGTTAGTGAAATGTAGTAATTATTGTTAGCAAGTCTCTATTGCTATTTGCATAACAGTTATAGGAAGAAAAAAAAACTGGCATTATGTTGAGCTGTGGAGATAATGTTTTGCAAATCTGATCTAATAATTTGTAAAAGGTTAATTGGTGGATGCGGAAGAGTGGGTAACGGTCCTTGCATTCGGAGGAGGCGTGAATTACGTACGAGTAACAACGGTTTTGTATTGCCGTAATCCGAAACTGTTTGCGATATCTTCATATGAGCACAACCGAAGAATGAGACTGGATCACCGTCTATCGTAAAAAGGTACTCACCCATGTAGGCTTGATTGTTATGGTAATAGGCGACTTATTAAAGCAGCAAGAAACCTTTTTTTTTTGTTTATTCTTCGTCCATCTCTATCTCTGCTTGAAAATGTGTCTAGTCCTATTCCTTCATCCCATTTACGAGGTCTATGGGTAGAAGAGGGTAAGAATGACCGGCTTACATAACTCGCCACATGCTGAGTGCATGCAGACACCAAGCGCTCGTTTCAATTCAGAATACCTTTGCTACAATAATAAAAAAAGGAACCAGGTGGGCGTCTTGTGGTTAAAGATCAAGGCTTTCCTGAGCCGTAGCGAAAATGGTGTGACCTAAATAATGAGAGCAGCTTCAATCTTAGAACCAGTAGACTCTGGAGTCTGCATCCGCAAAGCCCACAGACATAGGTGTACTACCAGTACACCTCGTCGCTCTTTCTCCCCCTTGCTTTTATTTTGTGTATTCCTTACGAGCGTCAAGTCGACGCTTGTAAACATATTATTTATTGCTAGTTGGAACGCAGCGCACGTCGCCAATTCGAATTTACAATGCAAACGGTTCGTGTTGTTATTTCCATCCGTTCGCCGCTCCGAAGAACCTCAACGTATAAACGTTAACCACGATTTCTTCTCCTTCTTATTCTTACCATTCCTCCTTTTCTCTCGATCATCTCCATCATCCGGCCTAGTCCGTCGAGAATTGGACAATTGATGCCGTTCAATCTGCATATGTAAATCACAATCTACATGGGTTTTCTTTCTTATTTTCGAGAGAAAGGTGTTACCACGAGACCATTTTTTTTTTGAGAAACCCTTCCTGCCATCATGACACAATCAGCATCTGTCGTACGTATTTTACGCTCGTAATAAAATTAATTGCTTTGATGTTTCGTAATCCATGCCGGGGCTCCGTCTCACCGTCTATCAATTTGCTTGATTTCTTTTTAAATTTATTTATAGAAGTGCCGCCGCTTTCCATCGTTTTTCCCGCTTCTATGTTTCTCCATGAATCAAAAATGACACAGTTAGGAAAAACTGAACCATCGCAAATAACTTACATCAATGTGTCAGACTTTTTCACTTCACTCGTCTAGAGATCAATTGATTGCACGAACATGGCTTTACATCAAATGGCAGATCTACAATATATAATATACCAATTTATAACTTATATCATATATTGGTGATTTTTTTTACTTATCTACTTACTATTATATACACTCTACACTCAAATGCGTAAATATCTGTCAACTACTATTGCTTAACATGTAGTTCAATTGCATGTACATAGATAGTATTTGCACATTTATATCTGATTTCTTACATAACGTATACATTTAATAATTGCGTTTATAATACAATATTCAAAAGAAGTTTTAATTGTTAACCTAGTGCTAATAAAACATTATTTCATACAATAAATTTATATTTCATTCGTAAAAATTATATAATTATATTTACAAAATGATAATCCGAGTACGGACATCGAATATTAATACCGTTTATTTTTTCTTCTTTTCAAATTGTTCAAGACATACTTTGTCCGTTCTTGTCATTTCTGGAAGTCTCGCAAATATAATGATTTCAATAAGACGTTTAGATGCATGCAGAAAAACCGTATTAAATAATTCATTTGAGATTCCGACGCGGAGACAGTTGGAATGCCAATGAATTACACGCCGAGAATCTGTGTCCTTCTGCTTCTTGTCTTCTTCTTTTTTTCGTGTGTATATGTGTGTTTTTGTACAGACGGCCACGGTTTCGTCACCTCTCCTCCTTTGTTTTCCTCGTTTGAATTTCCAAAATATATTCCCGTGGAGAGATTATGCAGTGTCACCCATAAATTAATATTCTCGCCGCATATTTACGCGTGTATTGTGTAAAAGTGGAGAAATGATGGCACTGTGGAAACATAAATTTCGTTTTTAATTGAAACGTTAAAAACGTATTTATTATTTCGTTCATTTAACTTGTAATTAATTGTAATTATGAACTAAACGGAATTTCTCAATACTAATTCCATATTGTGTAAATCCTCTCCGAAAATATGATATAATTTTATGTAAACAAGGCGATTTTAAAAGCAAGTTCTCGCGTAATTGTATCAGCAGGGAGAAAGAAAACAGAAAATATTTGCATCATTATCCTTTGATTACGATGATCTGTGCGGGATTTGCATTCGAAATTTCACACATCGTCGATTCGATCTGACTATCAATGATCTTTCATCAGACCATCATTAACCGGACATCTATTTATCTACTTTTAATGCGTCTCAATTTGCAGAAACGAGATCTTTAATGTATCCAAAGTATAACGTAAAATTTTCATAAATTATTTAGAAAATTTGTTCATAGTGAGTATTTAAACTTTATAAATCTTGAAACATATAGTAAATTCAGAGATTAAAGCTAATTCATAAAGCACAACAATACAGTCGATTTCGCTTAATCGGGACACGAATTATCCGAAGTTTTGTTTTCGTTCTATAGGATTTGTCCCCAATAAGCGGTTATCTCGATTAAGGGAAATCGACTATATTTATATAATGAATGTCAAATTACATAACGTTGATTGTTTAAAAATTTTCTGTAGTAGTTAAATACATCAAATAACATAAGAAAGAAATGTTTAAAGTTGTATGGTCACTACATAACTGTCAAATGATATTATGACAAATGAATGGCACTAAAACAAAAAGGTAACGCTTCTTTTATGACATACCTTACATAACCTCAACTCAAACAATTGCAAGAGAACAAAGATTGTTTAAGTTAAATTTATTTGTTCTCTCTAATTTATTTATTTCCTTGCTTAATTTAATAACAAAGTTTTGTTCTAAACATATGAACAATAGCAAATATAATTAACATAAATAGGTGTGTAATCAAAACCTTAAATGATGAGATCTGAATTATTCATTTACGAAAGTGTGTACTGTGGATTACTGAGTGGGTTATTGGAAAAGTGTGTTATCACATCATCAATGTTAGAACTTGATGAGTATTTGTTATTTTTTTTCCTTGCCGCTTACAACGAATTTCACAAGGGCCAAATTCTTAACGAGATCGAGCATATTTGTTCAACCTGTAGAAGCTTCAGGCAAAGAACTGAAGTATTTCTAGGAAGACATTAATATTCCTCGAGAGCCTCCGGTAATTTATGCGCGGTTAAAAGCAAATGTTTATCTTAAAATTAAAAAAAAAAAAGCTCAAGTCCCATTGTCGTGTTTGAATCATAATGTCGAGTAATAAGTAATATTCGGTACTTGATTAAACTATGACTTTGACTTGAAATTATAGGTTTCTCTTTATGCTCAACATTCTTCTGATGTTCATGATTTTTCTGTTACTATTTGTATAATTGATAGCCGATATGTTAAGTCATAAAAAAATAATCACTATTTTACAAATTATTGTCTTTGAAGAAGTTTTCTTTTTCTTTAAAACTTGATGTAGAAGATGTTATGTATGTATGTATTAGATTCCTATAACAAAACGTGTTTATATTATAAAAAAGTTATTACCAAAATGAAGAATTGTATACGAAAAAAAGGTTGAACCGTAACGAATTGTCACGATGACAGTCGGAAAGTTGACTGAAGGCATTGAACTGCTTGAGGTCGTTCTGAAGGTACAAATAGAACAAACAAATTAGAACGAATTCCAAACATGTACTACAAACATTGAAAAAGCATGTGAATCGACTATTAAAAATATTCCGAGAATTCAAATCTTTTCACAACTAGACAACTTAAATTTCTTCCTATTGGCAATATGAAGTCTGTAACGAATACTTAATGTTAATGTTAATGACAATAATGGTGCACATTATGAATATATCATAAATTGCCTTCAATTTTTAGAACAGAAATTCATAAAATTAAAACTATATTTTAGGAACTAAGTAAAAAAAAACTAGCGTTTCATCATCCGACGTTAGAAATTTTGTAAATACTTGAATTTGTAAAATAAATAAATGTACATATAATTTATAAACATCGTATTTTATTTATTCATAACTTATTAATTTTAGAAAAAAATATTATTACTGTATTTGCAGCGAATTTACGTTTTTCTTTGTTAAGTTCTTTGTTATTGTGAAGCAATATTACAATCTCTGTATTCCTCTGAAAATTGCAAATGCTTTGTATATTTATTGTGAACCACAGATGTTTCTTCTTTTTAATTGTGATATTATTTATTTATAAGTTTAACTTCCTTCTCTAAACAAAATCCCATAATACCTATTTTTTGTAGCGTTTAATTAATGGCGGAAAAGATCAATTAAGGACATTTCAAGTATGTCATGAATTATTGTATGATATGCTTTATTGAATGGCCACTTTTGTAAAGAATTCTATTTATATTTTGCTTTTTTTTATTAATAATTATGTAAAAATTGACTAAAATCACTAATTTTGACAAATCATATAGCTTCTGGTAATAACTGGTTATATATATTTATATGTTCTTATAAAATATTAACTGGCATATGTATACATTTTCCAAATGTCAATTCTGTCAAATAATAAACGTTGACTTTTATGTGTGTTATTTTTTTAATCTGGTTAATGAATACTCGTCGCAGTCTGTTTAATGAAATGGGTATTAATAATGTTTTAAATGTGTTCCATCAATCAAGCGAGTAATTAAAATGCGATTGTATCAGATCGAAATCTGGATTTATTGTTAATTCATCGCGTCGATCGAGATAAACCAATTTGTGATCTTTGTTTAACGGCAGTTTTAACTCATTGACAGTTTAATGACTTTAACCGCGAACATAGAAAAGGAAAAAAAAAGCACGAAACAATGTCGAAACGCGAAATGATTGGTCGTTGTATAAGTAATGTAAAAGACGGGAAAAACTTTGATCATACTGCAAATGACTTCCGCTAATGAATTGTTAGATTCTAACGTGCAGATAGACACACGAACTGAATTTATACATGTTCTCTTGCCTATATCTCTTACAGTCGAGGCACGTATTAAGCTATAAAACAATAATTAAAATCAACTGTTTTGATAACAATTCTCTTAGATAATAAGCGCTGTTTAAATGGTGATCTTGCCGCGAGGAATTATTATTCAAGCTTGAAATATTTTACATTATTATCTTGAGATTTAGCATGAAATGATTAACGTATGTTGTTTTCATGTTTTTTTTTAATAATTCCTATTAATTAATTAGATGAAATTACATAAGAATAATCGATGATAAAATGTGTTTTTAAATATTTATTTATATTAATTATAGAAAAAAAAAACAGCTACAGTTGAGTGTAATAATAAATTTTTAATTAAATGCAATTGTTAAAATTATACGATATAAACAAGTAAAACGGAGATGGAAATGAGTTTGCATTAATTTTATATGCATTTTTCATAATCAACATTTGATTTGTTGCGCAAACGTTGAGCTTAATAAATTTTCCGCATAATCATTTATATTCTCTAATTAAGGTCTGGACGTAGATCAAGAATAATAACTCGAGTGGAACACGTATTTCAATGTAGTTGATATTCATTGAATATCATATAAATTCCTCGTCCAATTATCCTTATGAAATATCAATTATTTTACTTGCATTTTTAAATATTTAAGTAATATATAAATAATTATTAAACGTATTATTCAAAATATATTTTAATTGTTAATTGTTATTAACTTTAGGAGAATAAGCTACATCTTTTGTGGAACATAAATATAAGTCTATAAAGTTATATTAGTTACCTTTTACACCAATTTTATTGCAGCTTTAAATGCATATTTTATACATACATTATTGAATTTGCAAAATAAAATAATATCTCGCATAGTACGTCTTCGATCAATGATGAAAATTAAAAAATAAGAAAATATATTTATATGAAATTTTCACAATTTTTGTTTTTTATTTTTATGTAGTGTTAAAGTCCCCATTTAGTTCGATTTCAAACATAAGATGTTCTTTCTGTTATGCGTAGTTTTTTGGAAGTCATTAAGTGATTATTGAAGCTATAATTTTATAAATTATAAGTATATTTTCAAACTACTCGTTGGAGCATTTTACCAAATGATACATCTATCTGGAAACGAAATACATATCGACTAAGCCTTTAGGTTATTTCCAAGAAACTTTGGATTCAACAAATCATCTTCCTGTAATAACTTATCGTGAAGCTACCACGCAATTTACAGTTCATCCAACATAACCACTACTTAGACTATTGATTCTTAAGCTATACATCGTATTGTTGTAGTAGATCAATAAATATCTTGGTTATATTTGCGGTTGGCTATCAAAGAACAGTGCAAACACTTGGATGAATCCAATAGTGGGTGTGTTTTTTTTTTCGTAGTTTGATCGTTGGATGGTTTTTTTAACCATTACCCCAAAATATTATTGCGTAAGTCGATATTACCCCCCTCCATTCTGAATAGAAAACAATCA
>NW_017099432.1:0-7051 GCF_001412225.1 Nicrophorus vespilloides
ATTTTGTTTTAGAATATTAAACTTAAGTAATTAAAGAACAAAATAAAAAAAATGAGTTTTCCAATTAATATACTTGAAGTTATAAGCTTTTCAAATTGATAACCAAAGTCCACTTTCACATCTTCACTTTTTATCAATTTTCTCAAAATCTACGTAATTAACATACATATTTCATAACAGATAATCAAAGCTAAATAATTAAAGAACAAAATAAATAAAAAATGAGTTTTCCAAATTAAATATACTTAAGTTATAAGCTTTTCAAATTGAAGTAACCAAAGTCCACTTTTCATTCATAAAACACATCTTCACTTTTTATCAATTTTCTCAAAATTTACATAATTAACATACATATTTTATGACAAATAATCAAATTTAAATAATTAAAGAATAAAATAAATAAAAAATGAGTTTTCCAAATTGAATATACTCGAAGTTATAGGCTTTTCAAATTGAAGTAACCAAAGTCCACTTTTCTTTCATAAAACACATCTTCAGTTTTTATCAGTTTTCTCAAAATCTACGTAATTAACATGCATATTTCATAACAGATAATCAAAGCTAAATAATTAAAGAACAAAATAAATAAAAAATGAGTTTTCCAAATTGAATATACTTGAAGTTATAAGCTTTTCAAATTGATCTAACCAAAGTCCACGTTTCAACTTCACTTTTTATCAATTTTCTCAAAATCTACGTAATTAACATACATATTTCATAACATATAATGAAAGCTAAATAATTAAAGAATAAAATAAATAAAAAATGAGTATTCCAAATTAAATATACTTAAAGTTATAAGCTTTTCAAATTGAAGTTACCAAAATCCACTTTTCATTCACAAAACACATCTTCACTTTTTATCAATTTTCTCAAAATCTACGTAATTAACATACATATTTAATAACAGATAATTAAAGCTAAATAATTAAAGAATAAAATAAATAAAAAATGAGTTTTCCAAGTAAACTGTGCATCAAGTTATAAACTTTTAATTGGGAATTATCGAACTAATTTCTACGAATTTTTTCTAATCATTAATTCTCGTTAACACTTATCATCTACTCTATTACGTAACTAATGTATCGTTTTGAATTTTGGCGCTTTCGTCTGATCCGCGGCGGCGATGAAGGTGGGCGCACCGCAGAGAAGGAAGAAGGAAAAGTAAAGTCGAGCTCTTGCAAAAGTTTTTGAATACAAAGGATCCGTAGTGGAGTGGAGAACGAACGAACGAGTGAATAACTTGCGCTGCTGTTGCTGCTGCTGCTGCTCCTCGTCTACCTACTGTTTCGAAAGTAAAAGTTAATAAGTGTAAAAAGGATAAAACAAACGAAAAAAGAAGAAGGATAAACGAGGCGGCGTTGATAATTTAATGAGGATCCAGGTGAGCCTTTTTTTTTGTTTTTCGGGTGGAAGGATTGTTTTTGTTTTTTTGTTTTTTGCGATCATGACTATCGCGATGATGATGATGATGATTTTGTTCTTGCGAGTGTTGTTAAACCCGTTCGCCTTGAGGCTTCGACTCGGAATGAACGGACGGACTGTGATGTTGATGTTGATGATGGTAATAGTAGAAGTAGGGTTGAAGGAAAGACGCAGATGGATTTGGGAGAGAAGTCGGCTCAGTTCCTCGACGGGCGCGACTCCGAAATGGTCTTCTTTCGCGGAGTGCAACAAGACAAGACACGGATACAAAGAAGTCTTTAACATCATCGACAATAAGATCGTTTCTCAGTTGTTGTGCGCGGTTACGGTTACAGTTACGCGACTTCGATTGTTGTTTTTTTTTTAACCAAAAGACGAAACGGAAAGCAGCCACCTACGATCCCTTCAATTTCTATATATAACAAGTGCAGCATCGAAAACAAAACAAAAAACAAAAACAAACAAAAACGCATCTTAGATGGGTAAGATTCGATTGTTTCCATTGTTTCCTCATCGTCCGGTCCAGAAAACGCGAAGAAACATCTGAATATTTTTCCGACCTTTTCCTTTCCGACCATTCTCTTTTCACGCGTGGGCTGTTGCTGCCGCCGCCGCCTAAGACGAATCCGCCGATATCCACTCTTACACTCGCCTCGACGTTAAGGTCATCCACCAATTTTGAACCAAATCCAGAAGGCGGCGAAAGTCCTTTCCATTTCCAGATATCTCCTCTCAATATTTTGCAACGCCCTCTGCGATCTCCCCATCATCATCCATCGATTAGAAAAGTTCAAGGAAGTGCGGTTTCCATTTTCGAGAAATTTCCTGCTTTTTAAACAACGACGACAACATAAAAAAAAACTTTACTTAATTGACTTAAAACAATCGAAGAATCGAGTTAAGTCATCGACGAGAGACGGAGAGGAAAAACGCTTCAACCACACACGCATATATTTTCTCGCCTCGAACTGTAAACTCTGCACAACTGTACATTCGATCATCATCGTCAACTCACAGAACATTACTTAACTTAAGTAACAAGTAACATTTTTCCGTTTCATCTTCGCGCTCCGACGCTGACGATTCACATATTGAATTGAGAAAAACTTCTTACACGGGTTTTTTTCCTGCGAAAATGAGTCAGAGTTTATGATCGATTATTGATCAAATGAAGAAAAGCAAAAAAAAATGTTGTCTTCGGTTTTCCGGAAAATGAGTCAAACCTGTAAATTAATACTGTACACTTTATGAGTGTTTGTGTATTTGTACACTTGACTTAAGCGAGTTTCGAGAAACACGTTCTCTTTAGAGTTCAACTATTGAACTAGAAGCGAACGTTCTCCGGGTATTTTACGATCATCGCGAATACCAGAAGGGAACACCACTCTTTTAATAATAGTAATTAAAAGAAAACTGGTCAAGTTTCAATATTTCGTAAACGTTAATTATTGTTTTTTTTCGGTTATTGGTAAATCTAGTAATCTATGAAGAGAGAGATAGAGAGAGAAAAACAATAGAAATGTTTTGATGGGATAAACAGAAGCGGCGGTGGAAAAACAAAAGACGTTGTGAGGAGAAAAAGTGCTATTGACCTTGGTTGTTGCCATAGCAGCAGCAGCAGCAAGCGAATTAATTATGCATTATTAATAATAAGCGTAAGACTGTAAAATATTGTAATTAACGTGTTCACATTTAATTAGAGTAGATATAGAAAGAAAGAGAAGAGCTCGAGTTAAACGCTATTATTATACGCCTCTAAGGTGGATTTACTTACGTGCATTCATTTCTTCAATCATTATTACTTTTTTCTCTTCATTCCCACAACATCGGAAGAAAGTTAGTCAGTTGTTTTGCGTCCAAGGTACACGCTTTTGTTTTCGTGTATGTCATTCGGTTGTTTTAAGCTACTTTTGTTTTTGTGTTGTTTTTTCTGTTGTTATTTTGTTTTTCTTTCGTTGTTTGTTTATTTATTTATTTGTCATTCACTTGTTTTAAGTCGCATTTCTTTCAATTGTTTTTTTTCGAGAAAATATTTAATTTCGCTATCCTTTCCGAATTTCACCATTTCTTCTTCGTTTGTTTGTTTACCATTTGTTTCATCCACCATGGCTTTGTTACCATGGTTATATCCCATATATAAAAGAATTATGGTTTGTGTCATGGCAACAGAAACAATTAAACATCAAATTTTGTTTGAAGTTTTTAAATTAACAAGAATTAAGAAGATTTTTTGTTTCAATTTTTAAATAATAAACAATCGAGTTCTTGCTGCTATTGACAACGGTACTTAAAAACCGCTTAAAATTGAGCGTTCACTACTGCTGCTGATGGTGGAAATCGATTGTTATCGTTGTTATGTAACATCATTGTTTGTTGCTATGGTAATAACATGTGTAGATGAATCGGATGTGGATTTCCTCCATGAAATATGCGGATATTAACAACAACAAACAAAAGAAAGGTGGCATTAAATGAGAAAACAATACGTTCCTCTTCTTTTTTTTTAATTTATTGAAAACCACTGGAGCGATTTTTATAAAAGAGAATATGCAAATATTATAGAGAATACTTTCAGACTAATTAGGTTATTCGTATTTTAGATCGTAAAAAGTTATGATAGTCTAGATAGTCTTGAAAGTTGTGTTTTTTTTAGAAATCACGTGTTTGAGAACGTAAGCTGAAAAACTGCAGCGAACAAACCATGACTAATGTCCATAATCCAAGCAGGTTTTGGAAAAACTTTCAACTTTTTTTTTGTGCAATTGCATTTTAACGATTTCCTTGGTAACATGGCAAAATCGTTTCCCTGGTAACCAATTTGGAATAGTTTTCTTTTGAAATTGAAGATGCAATCTATGTTGTAGAGTTTAAAGAGACTTTCAGAGACGTTCGAATAGAAAGTGATCGCTCGCGCTTTTCCCCAATGTCGATAAATGTCGTAAAACGAAGAGGACACGATGTAAATAACAAATGCAAATCCAGGTGATCGGGATGAATAAATCATAAGAAGTGGAGAGAATCAGCGCGAAAAATTGAAATTCAAAAGCTGTTTTCAACATTTCCTCTACTTCCTTCTACAATTTCGACACGAAACGCGAAATTTCCGTTTCGCAATTGTCCAAAAAAACAGCTTTAGTAGGTTCATCATCAATTGTTTCCACCTCTTCTTTTGTTTTAATCGAACATCAATTATTAATATATTTGTTTCCATGGTTTTTCTAATTACTTTTCATTTGTTCTTGACTCTTGACACAAACAGATTTATTTACTCAATTGTTTCTCCTATTCGAAGTAACAGTTTTCCAAGATAATCCGAAAGCCATTGTTTCTTTCTTCGATTGTTCCACTTCTTCGCGTTTACCCATTGTTTCGTACATTTCCTCGCATCGATATCGTTTCGACAGTAGCCATTGATTGATTGTTTTTTGTTTTTTTTTTTTCTGCTTCAAATGTTTCAATTTTGACATTTCTCTCTCGTCTCAATTGTTTTCAAATTACCTTTCATATGTTTCACATGTTTCTCATTTCAATAATTTAAAGAATAATCAGATTATCGCAAACTTTCTTTTTTTTTTTGGAATTTACTTGAATTAAAAATAATCTGATTCAGTTTCTATTCTATTCGTTTCAAGTCAGATTTCATCTTATAATTTATATTTGTTTCTATTGACTTGTTGTCATTGACTACCAATATAATTGAATTGTTGATGTCTTTTGTTTCAGTGAATTGTCAGAATAATGAGAATAAGATGGCGGTGAACAACGAGAGGAAAATCCGTGACGTGCGGGACTTGTGGAGCGGCGGAGTCTGCCAGAAGGAGGAGAACAAAGAGAATCCGCGTCTGCAGTGCGGTGGAGACAACAACGGAGGCGTCGTGGACAGCAGATCGAAGCACAAGTACAAGACTTTGGAAAGACATCTGAGCATGAAGAAGACGATCAGGAAGAAGATGATGCGAGACCTGAGGGAGATAGGCGACGCGGCGGACGTCCAGGACGCTCCCAATCAGACGACGGTCGGTTTCCTGGAGCAGATCAGAACGGATCAGCAGCCGTCGCCGAACATCGACAAACCGAGTCTCTGGAAGCGCTTGACCAAAGGCTGGGGTCATTCCTAACAATCGCTTGGTTCCCACAGCAACCATCATCATCAACAACAACATCACTATGCCAACAACAATAATAACAACAACGACGACGTTGTTGCTAAGATACGAAAGTCAAATCGTTGGACGATCGATGGGGATCATCGAGGCAGTTTGCGAGCATGAACTTTCACGGATTTCCACTCTCTTTGCAGATTTCTAATGCAATTCGACAGTTTTTTCATTCATCTTCCTCTCAATTCAAACTACTTAGAATTATATAGAGAAAGATATTAAATATATACATAGAGAGAGAAAAAGGGAAAGGGAAAAAATTCCATAAATATTATTATTATTTTTAACAATTTACGCTCTGAAAGTGATGTTTAGCTTTAATTAATCGATCGAATCGTAGCGTCTAAGTTTTTTTGCTGTTCCTACCTAGTGTTTTTATTTTTGTTTTGTTAGTTCTTCTTCTTCTCTTAGTTTCATTTGTTTATTTGAAATAATTTCGCGCGCGCTTTAATTTTAATTAAGATTATTAATCATTCTTCTTCTTTTCGTTACTCTTGTTCATTTGGTTGCCATCCTCAAAAGTTTTGATTCACCTCCATCTTGAAGAAAAACGTTAACAATATAATTACACGTACGAATCTTAGGCAACTTCTTTAACCAAATTTAAAATTATTCAGACTACTCGATTTTCTGTGTTTTCATTATTGTTTTTGCCTTTGTTAATTATTGTAAATGTCTTCTTGCTTTCTTTCATCATTTGTTTTTGGTATTTTGTTTTCGCGTCTACGCCAACTTTACTTTCAAAACACATTACTTATCGTCTTCGTTCCACATACTGTGAATATTATTAATTATCATTTAGATTACTTAAAAAAAAACAATGAATACATACATATACATATATATTTATTTTACTTTACCTTATGAAAGGAAACAAATGAGAACGAGTTATCAGCTAATCACGTAAACAATGGGTTATAAACAACGAATAATAAATAACAGCATAGCAACTAACATAGCAACGATTTCAATGTTACCATGGTGAATATTGAAAGGGCTTCTTCTGTTTTATCCTGTTCAGTTCAGAACTTCGAACCTTTGTGTATATTTTTTTTTTCTTTGCATTTGTGTATAAATGATGTTTATTTTTGTTTTGTATAAAAAAAAAGATAGAGAAAGAGTAATTATATATATATAAATATATTAAATTTATTTTATTACTATGTATAATTTATGTATAATGTTATAAAATACTTATTAAAAAAAAACACACTTTTATATGAAGATTTGTCCCACATTTAATTTCCTTCAGATATTGAAAAGAAATTTCCAAAGATTTTATGTTATACACATCTTCGCATTTTATTTAATTACTTCATAACGATACAAGCAAATTTGATCATCGAATATGCAAATTAAAGACAAAACTTTGGTCTTTCCAATGAGCCTACTGCTATATTTGTAATTGGCATCGTTCTTTTGTTATAAGCTGTCAAATTTGCCAAATTTAATGGGAGGTTAATAAA
>NW_017099433.1:0-1387 GCF_001412225.1 Nicrophorus vespilloides
TTATTGTATCGAACTGGAATCACGATAGAGATTCCTTTATGCTAATGTTTATATAATAATGCGACTAAGAGACGCTTTGGATGTCTCTAGTTCGTTAATACACTATACTAATAATAACAATTACAATAATAATGGTTGGACACAACAGTATAGTTGACTTTTTAATAAAAACTCCAATTCGCATTACAAAATTACATTGAAAATCAATCAATTTTCATAATAAATTCAATTTAAAAAAAACAACGTTTAATTAATCAAAATACGTTAAAAATACTCATTTCAAACCTCTTGCGCAATATTCAAATAGCACTAGTTTGTAACGCCATCTTTTGGTTTCATTTTAGAAACTTTTCTATGGTTAATTATCCACCTAATTCATTCATTATTTGCAGAAATTCCTGAAAACCTATTTTTTTTTGTATTATTATTATTAACACTCGATGAAGCAGTAAAACAATAATGGAATTTATTATTTCACCCAACATAATTTTTCAAAAAATTGAAATTCGTGCTTCGATTTTGCAGAATTTCCTATATGAAACAGCAACAAAATCAAAAGAAGAATTCATGAATTGAAATTCATGCGAAACTTTCCATAGAATGCGGAAATATACTTAAGAATGTGTGCAGTGTGTGTGCACAATTCCAAAGATGTTTCTTTTCCAGTTGGAAATACAAGTATAATATTACTTGAATATATTATTTAGAGGTAAAATTTGTCGTCTTTAATATCGCTCGGATTAATAACGAAGTCAATTTAAAATCTGAACTTTGTCGTTAAATATAACGGGAAGTCTACATCTTAATTACTAACACGAAACACAAGATTCGCATTACAAAATTACATTGAAAATCAATCAATTTTCATAATAAATTCAATAAAAAAAACAACGTTTAATTAATCAAAATACGTTAAAAATACTCATTTCAAACCTCTTGCGCAATATTCAAATAGCACTAGTTTGTAACGCCATCTTTTGGTTTCATTTTAGAAACTTTTCTATAGTTAATTATCCACCTAATTCATTCATTATTTGCAGAAATTCCTGAAAACCTATTTTTTTTGTATTATTATTATTAACACTCGATGAAGCAGTAAAACAATAATGGAATTTATTATTTCACCAAGATAATTTTTCAAAAAATTGAAATTCGTGCTTCGATTTTGCAGAATTTCCTATATGAAACAGCAACAAAATCAAAAGAAGAATTCATGAATTGAAAGTCATGCGAAACATTCCATAGAATGCGGAAATTTACTTAAGAATGTATGCAGTGTGTGTGCACAATTCCAAAGATGTTTCTTTCCCAGTTGGAAATACAAGTATAATATTACATGAATATATTATTTAGAGGTAAAATTTGTCGTCTTTAATATCGCTCGGAT